>NW_022329089.1:0-5779 GCF_002776525.5 Piliocolobus tephrosceles | reverse complement strand
AATCAGGAGCTCTGATGTCTGAGGGCAAGAGAAGATGGATATCCTAAGTCAAGAAAACAGAGAAACAGAGACACAGACAGAGACAGAGGGATTTTGCCTTTCTTCTGCTTTTTTGTTTTATGTGGGCTCTCAAATGACTGGATAATGTCCACCCACATTGGCGAGAGTGGATCTTCTTTACTCAGCATATGGATTGAAATGCTAATCTTTTTCTTAAACAGCTTCACAGTCATACTCAGAAATCATATTTCACCAGCTGTCTGGAAATTCCTTAGTCTAGTCAAGCTGACACATAAAATTAACCATCTCACCCTCTATGCATCTTATTTATTTATTTATTTATTTATTTATTTATTTATTTATTTATTTTTGAGGCAGGGTCTCACTCTGTCACTCAGGATGGAGTACAGTGGCATGACCACAGTTCACTGCAGCCTCGACCTCTTGGGCTCAAGTGATCCTTCCACCTCAGCCTCCCAAGTAGCCAGGGCTATAGGTGTTCACCATCACACCTGCCTATTTATTTATTTATTTATTTATTTATTTATTTATTTATTTTTATTTTTTTGGAGACAAGGTCTCACTAAGTCACCCAGGCTGATCTCCAACTCCTGGGCTCAAGTGATCTGCCCTCTTCAACCTCCCAAAGTGCTGGGATTACAGGTGTGAGGCATTGCACCTGGCTGCATCTTATCTTATTATGCCACTGCACTCCAGGGTGAGTGAGAGTGAGACTCCATCTAAAAAAATATGTATTTTTTAAAGAGTCAAATATAAAAAAAGTCTAAACATTCAGCAGAATATATTTTGTCTTACTTGGATTTTTGGGTTCCATTGGAATGAGGTAGAATCTTTATTTCTGGAAACCAGAGAAAAAGAAAGATGAAAGAAAATCCTTCAAACTAAATTTTCAGTGAAACAAAGGAACAAGAGAACACATGCTGTATGATTACAGGTAAAACCCAGACCTATTAGGAATGCACAGTGTGTATTTGGTGTGTGTGTGTGTGTGTGTGTGTATGTGTGTATATATATATGTCTGTGTATATAACACATACAATGCAGCATTTTTAAGCCATGAAAATGAAGGAAACCCTGTCATTTGTGGTAATATGGATGAACTTGGAAGACATTATGCTAAGCAAAATAAGCCAGACACAGAACAACAGGTACTGCATTATCTCACTTATACATGGAAACTAAAAATGTTGAATTCATGGAAGCAGACAGTAGAATGGCAGTTACCAGAGGAAGGGTGGGAGATGGGGAATGCGGAGATGTTGGTCAAAGGATACAGAGCTTCGGTTATGTAGAATGAATTGTAACAGAGTGCCACAATTTCTCCTAAGATAAAAATAATGAGTTACTTTTATTATTATTATTATTATTATTATTATTATAATTTTCTTCTCTTCTCCTCTCCCCTTTTCCCCCTGTTCTCTGTTTTCTATGTAGTCCCTTGGAAATGCAAACATAACCTATCACCTCCCCATCACCAGACATACCCTTCAGAACAAGTTCTTCTGTGTGTTTCAAGACAGATCTCTCCTCAGGAGTGCACAGTCGATTTGCAGACCAAACCACACCCATCACAGAACTTCCACTGTACAGGGTCACCTCAGAACTTATACCTACTAGGAGGGCATGTCGAAAGCATGCCCACCTGGTCACTTTTACAACTTACTTCTGACCAGAAAGATACCAGCTTGACTACCCAGTGGATAACTGCCTGAGAGGAGGGAGACCCCTCTGTCCTTGCTCACTTCTCCCTTTAACTTATAAAAATTCCACTTTTTGCTCCAAAGGTGAGGTGACACATTCAAAGCAGGACATGTTATTCTTCTTTCCCCAAGCCAGCTTTGGAAATAAATTCACTTTTTTTGTGTGTGCCAGGCCTCACACCTAATTGCACTCTGCATGTGGTGAGTGACTAACCTGCTTTTGGTTACACAGTGAGTTTTAGAGACCTAATGTATGTCATGGGGACTATTGTTCATGGTGTATTGTATACTTGGAGTTTGCTAAAGGAGTAGATCATGTGTTCCATTACTCTTAAAAAAAAAAGGAACTATGTGGAGAGGTGGATATGCTAATTAGCTTGAATATAGCCATTAGTTCATTATGTAGATGTATGTGGAAACATCATGTTGCAGACCTTAAATATATACAATTTTACTGAAATTTTTAAAAAGATTATTTTAAGCAAACATTTACAGTAGCATCAAAATATAAAAACTACATTGCAAAGGATGTGGAAACCCATACCCTGAAGACTACACAATATTGCTGGAAGCAGTTAAAGACCTTTGGAATAGGAGGTGTTTATTCTTATTTTTCAAGATTGTTTTTGCTATTTGGGAATACTTGCAATTTTTTTCTGAATAAGAAGTTCTTCTTTTTTGTTTCTAAAAAAAAAAATAGGCCACAGAATTTGGATAAGATTGTATTGAATCTATAGATTGCTTGGAGTAGTATTTCTATGTTAACTATATTACATTTTCCAACCCATGGACACAGGATGTTTTCCCATTTATTTAGTTCTTCTTCGATCTTTTTATGCAATGTTATGTAGTTTTCAGTGTACATGTAAATTTATTCCTAGGTATGTTATTCTTATGGGTGCTATTATAAATGAAATGTATTAATTTTTCTTTAAGATTTTTCATTGCTAACATTTATCTGTTTATCTTGTATGCTGCAAGTTTGCTGAATTAGTTTATTAACTCCAGTAATTGTATGTCTGTGTGTGTGTGTGTGTGTGTGTGTGTGTGTGTGTGTGTGTGTGTGTGGCAGAGGGTGGGGGGTGTTAGTATTTGGTATTTTCTCTATATAGGGTCATGTCATCTTCAAATTGAGATAATTTTTTTTCTTTCCAAAACTGTTTTGCTCATCTTCATTTTTGAAAGATATTTTGAATGGGTATAGAATTCTAGGTTGACAGTGTTTTCTTTTTTCAGTACTTTAAAGCTATTGCAAACTTTTTGTTTGTAACAGTTCTGATGAGAAATTGGATGCCATCCTTACAGTTAGTCCTCTGTGTGTAACATGTCTTTTCACCTTTTATTCCTCTGAGGAGTTTCTCTTTATCACTGGTTTTGATCAATTTGAGAATGGTGTTCCTTGGTGTAGTTTTCTTCATGTTTCTTATCTTCAGGATACATTATGTTTCTGGGATATTTGGAGTTTATGGTTTTCATGAAGCTTAGAAAGCTTTCATCCAGTATGGTTTAAATATTTTTCTATCACTCTTACCCACTCCATTCCCTTCAGGGATTCCATTTACCCCTACAGTAGAGTATTTAAAGATTTCCCATTGATGGGCTTTTTAGTTTTTAAATTCATTTTTTCTCTGTGTGTTTCATTTGTGTTAGTTTCTACTGCTATTTCTTCTAGTTCGTTAATATTTTCTACTGCAATGTTTAATTCAGTGCATTTTAAAAATTTCAGACTGTAAACTATAGTTTTCTCTTATGGAATTTGTTATTTAAAAATATCTCCGATATCTTCACTTAAATAAAATTATAACTGCTCTAATGTCCTTGTCTTCTATTTTTAACATGTGTGTCATTTTCAACCGAATTATTACATTCTTCATTATGTTTCATGTTTTCCTTCCTTTTTTGCCTGTTTGATTCTGGGATTTGATGCCAGACATTTGATGTTGATGCCCAAATGTGTCCAGTGACACAGCTCGGTCTCAGTTTAAAAAAAATTTTTTTTTATTATACTTTAAGTTCTAGGGTACATGTGCACAACGTGCAGGTTTGTTACGTATGTACACATGTGCCATGTTGGTGTGCTGCACCCATTAGCTTGTCATTTACATTAGGCATATCTCCTAATGCTATCCCTCCTCCCTCCCTCCTCCCCACAATAGGACCCAGTGTGTGATGTTCCCCTTCCTGTGTCCAAGTGATCTCATTGTTCAGTTCCCACCTATGAGTGAGAACATGCGGTATTTGGTTTTCTGTTCTTGCGATAGTTTGAACAGAAACTAGTTTGCTGAGAATGATGGTTTCCAGCTTCATCCATGTCCCTACAAAGGACACGAACTCACTTTTTGATGGGGTTGTTGTTTTTTCTTGTAAATTTGATTGAGTTCTTTATAGGTTCTGGATATTAGCCCTTTGTCAGATGAGTAGATTGCAAAAATTTTCTCCCTCGGCCTCAGTTTTTATACATACCTAAGCTTGTTCAGCAGGAGTGGTAGAGACACTATGACAAATGAAGTGTCCTCTGGAAGTTTGTGGTGAAGAGAATGAATGAAGTAACTGGCAGAAATTAGAGGTCCTGGTAGAACAAAATAGAATCCCAGAATGAGAACACACACCATGCATGTCACTGAAAGCAAGACAATGTTTCCTAAAATCTCAAGAAAAATCGCTTTTGGTAAGTATCTTATATCAAGTGAGGCGTCCATGTACCAAGGCAGTGGGAAAAGTTTATTAAGGATGCAAAAGTCTGTGAGAACTGATTCTCTCATGAGGACATGGTTAAGGATGAATGCTACTCAGTAAGTGATGCCTAGGACATGCACTTTTGAATAGCTCGTGAGCAGCAATGTATTTAATTGTGGATCTAAACCAAAAGCCAAGGTGGGGACAAGGTGGGAGACAGAGGCTGTCACTGGCATATGTTTGGGTTGAAATAACACTATCAGAACTGGCAGGTAAAGAGGCCAGAGAAGAGGAAAATAATTTCTTTTATTGTTACAGTGTTAAAATTTGAAGTTGAAAGATATAATTTAAAACTTGTAAACCAAATATTAGAAATGTGTTAGGTTAAAAGGGGACGAGTGATGTCAAAAACTTTTTAGTGCAATGTTAAGTAGGATCTATACAATGATTCCTAAATAACAAACAAAAGGCACACACATGCACACACACACACACACACACAAAGAAAACAAATAACATTGACAAAGAAATACAGCAAATACAATCTACTATATATGATAAACAAGACTAAAATATGGAACAGTTTAGAATATAACCAGGTAAATAAGAAGGTTTTTATTAATCTATATTCTTATCCACAAAAACCAATAATAAAATAAAAGCTTAAAACATTTTATGTAAAAAATCTACTAGTCCAGGGTGATAGGCAAAACCATTTAATTAAAGAGATTTAAAACTTAAAATATTTTAACTTTAATAGGCTAAAATTAATTTTGGATGAAAGTTAAACTTTGGGCAGGGAATGCTCTTTTCTATGACAGAATGCCAGTAAAGACAAGCATATAGTAAAATTTTGAGAAAGACAATTTCCAATGTAAAAACATAAATATAATAACTGACACAGGCAGGGGTGATTAATTGATGATAAATACTCAGAGGCAGATTGTTAGAATACAGGATATTTATACTATTTCAAAACACTTTCTAAATTAATTATAAACAAGGTGCCTTTATAAGGGACAGAGCTCCTAGATGCCTCCTTTACCAAGTGACCATTCTAGTATCACCACAATGGGAATGTACACACTGGGCCTTCTCTGCCTGCAGATGGACTGAGGCAGGAAGCTCACAGCATGGACTGTGCAGTGTTCCTGGCAAAATGTTTAGGCTGAATTTAATCATGAGGCCGTTTTCACGTAACTTCAGAATGTAGACCATCGAGCCAGACAGCTGAGCTGTCCTCTACAAACAAGTCCATGTCACCACCATCAATGACAACAATAAAAAGATAAAGAGATGTTTTAGGTTCAAAATGACTAAAAAAGCATAAGATACCTAGTCTTTTTACTCTTTTTGAACCCAAAATGTCTCTTCTCCTTTTT
>NW_022329088.1:0-1174 GCF_002776525.5 Piliocolobus tephrosceles | reverse complement strand
GATATAGGGATACATGAGTTGTTTGGACTCAGAGTCCAATGAAACGTATTCCTCAAAGGCAAAGACAAGAAGCATAAGGAAAATACAAAGTTCATGGATGACCACCTGGGCTACCTTGGAACTCATGTGGGAACACTGCAGGCAAAGTGTACCTCGTCCTGGGACTGCCCACCACCCAGCCCCCACTCACCTTCATGAGGTAGGACAGCAGGATAACTGGGAAGGAGTCCAAGCAAGGGATGCAAGACTTGTGTCACACCTGACTCAAAGAAGCACTGCTTCTGACAGATGTTTATCTCCTAACACTGTGTCACCTCTAACTGCCTGGCTGCATGGCTGCCCTCTGTTCTTCTTAGGTCACAGGAGGGACAGACATTACTGTCCACCCATCTGCATACAGAGCCATTGGAGGACATTACCCTTGTTGCTTCCTCTTTGGAAAGGGACAACATACATGGCAGATGCCATTCTCTGTCTCTTTGGAAAACTTTGCCAGCACATTGAAGGTTTTCTTCAGCCACAGAAAGCCACCTGCTTCAAAGTCTCACCCTCCACAAGTGGCAAGCACACAATTATTAATGGAGGCAAGGGATGCATAGGCTTTGCCATTTGATTCAGTTGGGACAAATAGGGGAGGCCTTCTTAGCTGAACAGCTCTGTCTGTGCGGCCAGTTGACAAAGTCAGGCTGCATTGCCATTAGACTTGTCCATTTGCACATAAGGCTTCCCTCCAATCCTTTCCACAGATGTGGACCCTGACATTACTTCCTAATAAACATCCTGCACACTAAGCTTCATCTATATCCAGCTCCCTGGGAACCAAACCTGTGACAAAAGTGAAAAGTTTCTAGGGAAAATATGGTTTCCTTATCAGACAGGGATCAAATTCTACTGAGCTAGAAAATAAGGTAAAGTCCGATGCCATCGCATGATTTTTTTTATTAGGACATTACCACTGCCAGCAAGAATTATGTGCATCAATTCATGGGGACAAAAATCATATTGGCATGGGATGAGGTTGTTGTGAGTTGAGGAGAAATTTTGATGAATGAACTTTACCCTCAACTTGAGTTCAGGAGAGGAGATGAAGATGAAAACAGCTGGAAATAAAAGGTGTCCAAAAACATTTTCCCGGTTTTTCAAAAATCAAATTTCAGGTTGGGAGATACTATGT
>NW_022329087.1:149326-185903 GCF_002776525.5 Piliocolobus tephrosceles | reverse complement strand
GACATTCGGGAGCACATTCAGGCCTACAGTGAAAGAGGAGATATCTTCAGATAAAAACTGGATAGAAGCTTGCTGAGAAACTACTATGTGATGTATAAATTCCACTCAGGGAATTATACCTCTTTTCTCACAACTCAGTGTTTGAAACCTGTTTCTCTGAAATTGAAAAAGTGATATTTCGGAAACCATTGAGGACTATGGCAAAGAAATGAAATATACTGAAAGAAAATCAAGGAAGAATCTTTCCAAGAATCTGCTCTTTGATATGTGCATTCACATCACAGAGTTAATGCTTACTCTATGTTGCCCAGTTTCGAAACTCTCTCTCTAAAGAATCTGGAAAGGGATATTTAGTGATGCCCACAGGCTCGCGGTGAGCGAGGAAACGTCTTCCGATGAAACCTGCAGAGAAACGTTCTGAGCAAGTGCTTCGTGATGTGTGTATTCGTCTCATAGAGTTAAACCATTCTTTGGATTGAGCAGCTTGAAATCACTGTTTTTGTGGAATCTGAGGAAGAACATTTGGGAACGATCCTTAGAACATGGAGGAAGAAATATCCTGAGGTAAAATAGAGAAGGAAGCTTTCTGTTAAACTACTCTGTGTCATCTTAGTTCCTCTCACTGAGATAAGCCTCTGTTTTCATTGAGCAGTTTTCTAGCCCGGTGCATATTAGCGTGTGATGGGATATTCGCTAGCAATTTGAGGCTTACGGTGAAAAAGGAAATATGATGAGACTGAAACTGGAGAGAAGCTTTCCGAGGAACTGCTTTGTGACGTGGGCATTCCAATCACCATGTTATACCTCTGTTCTCATACAGCGTTGGGGAAACCCTTTCAGAGGAACAGGTACCAAGTGATATTCAGGAGCATGTTGATGCCAATGATGAAAAGGGAAATAGCCTCAGACAGAAACTGGAAAGAAGCTTTCTAGGAAACTGCTCTGTGATATATGTAATCATCCCACATAGATAAAGCTTTCTTTACATTATGCAGGTTGGAAAATGTCGTGGAGGAGTTGCAGAAGGGACCTTCGGGAACACTTTCTGGACTATGGTGAAAAAGGAAATATCTTCTGATAAATACTGGAAAGAAGATTTTGGTGAATATGCTTTTTCATAGGTTTATTCATCTCACATGGATGAAGCGTTCTTTACATTATGCAGTTTGGAAACCCCCTCGTGGATGGATCTGCAAAGGGATATTTGGGATCACATTCGGGCCTATAGGAAGCTTTCTGTGAAACTGTTCTGTGCTGTCTTAATACCTATCACTCAGTTAAGCCTCTCATTTCATTGAGCACTTTTCTAACCCTGTGTATGTTTAGCGTGTGATGGGATATTCGGGAGCACTTTGAGGTTTATGGTGAAAAAGGAAATATGTTCAGACCAAAACTGGAGAGAAGCTTTCCTTGAAACTGCTTTGTGACCTGTGCATTCCACTCACAGTGTTATACCTCCCTTCTCATACAGCGTCGGGGAAACATTTTGAAGAAACTGGTGCCAAGTGATATTCGGGAGCCTGTTGAGGCCTTTGGTGAAAAGTGAAATAGTCTCAGACAAAATCAGGAAAGATTATTTCTAGAAAACTACTCTGTGATATGTGTAATCATCTCGCATAGTTAAAGCTTTCTTTGCATTATGCAGCATGGAAACTGTCATGGACGGATCCACGAAGAGACCTTCGGGAGCACATCCAGGACTAGGGTGAAAAAGGAAATATCTTCAGATAAAAACTTTAAAGAAGCTTTCTGTGATTCTGCTTTTTGCTGTGTTTATTCATCTCACATAGATGAAGCTTTCTTTACATTACACAGCTTAAAACTCCTTCGTGGATCAATCTGCAAAGGGATATTTGGGAGCACATCCGGGCCTATGGTGGAATTGCAAATATAGTCAGATAAATACTGGAGAGAAGCTTTCTGAGAAACTATTTGGTGATGTGAGCATTCTACTCAGGGAGTTATAACTTCCTTCTCATAAGGCAGAGTTTGAACACGGTTATTGTAAAACCAAAAGAGTGATATTCGGAGCACATTGAAGACTATGGCAAAAAGTGAAATGTCGTCCAACAAAAACCAGATAGAAGCACTCGACAAACTACTTTCTGGCATGTCCACTCTTTTCACAGGGTTAAAGCTTACTCCATATTTCCCAGTTTGAAAGTATGAATTAAAGGTTTCTGCGAAGGGATAGTAAGTGGGGCCCGGAGGCCTGTCTGAGGCAAGGAAATGTCTTCCATTGAAAATCGGAGAGAAGCTTACTACGCAACACTTTTGTGATGTTTGTATTCATCTCATAGCGATAAATCTTTCTTTGGATGGAGCAATTTGAAATCACTGTTTCTGTGGAATCTGAGAAAGGACATTTGGAAATGCTCTTTTGAATATCATGAAAAAGAAATAATCTCAGAGAGAAACCAGAAGGAAGTTTTCTGTGAAACTGCTCTGTGTCACATGAGTTCTACTCACACAGTTAAGCTTCTCTTTTCATTGAGCTGTATCATAACCCTGATTTTGCTTAGTCTGTGAAGGGATATTCTGGAGATCTTTGAGGCTTACGGTGAGAAAGAAAACGTCTTCAGATAGAAACTGGAGAGAATGTTTCTGAGGAGCTGCTTGTGACGTGTGCATTCCACTCACAGAAATATACCTTTCTTCTCCTAGAGGATTCCAGAATCCCTTTTGGAGAAAAAGCTACGAAGAAATATTCAGGAGCATAGTGACTTCTCTGGTGAAAAAGTCAATATCCACAGACAAACCTGGAAAGAAGATTTCTGTGAAATTGTTTTGTGTTAGATATATTTATTCATCTCGCATAGTTAAAACTTTAATTATACTACACAGTTTGGAAACTCCGTCATGCACAGATCCACGAAGGGACATTCGGGAGTACATTCAGGCCTACGGTGAAAGAGGAGATATCTTCAGATAAAAACTGGATAGAAGCATTCTGAGAAACTACTTTTTGATGTATGCATTGCACTCTGTGAGTTATACCTCTTTTCTCACAAGGAAGTGTTTGCACACTGTTCCTGTGATACCGAAAAAGTGATATTTCAAGACGCATTGAGGATTATGGTGAATAGTGAAACATGCTGAAATAAAGTGGAGGAAGAAGCGTTCCAAGAATCTGCTCTCTGATATGGGCATTCACTTCACAGAGTTAATGCTTACTCTATGTGGCCCAGTTTCGAAACTCTGTCTGTGAAGAATCTGTGAAGGGATATTTAGTGATGCCTGGAGGCTTCTGGTGAGCAAGGAAACAACTTCCGATGAAACCTGCAGAGAAACGTTCTGAGCAACTGCTTTGTGATGTGTGTATTCGTCTCATAGAGTTAAATCTTTCTTTGGATTGAGAAGCTTGAAACCCCTGTTTTTGTGGAATCTGAGGAAGGATATTTTGGAACGATACTTAGAATATTGAGAAAGAAATATCCTCAGATAATATCCAGAAGGAAGCTTTCTTTGAAACTACTTTGTGATGTATGCATTCCACTCAGGGAGTTATACTTCTTTTATCAAAAGGCAGTGTTTGTACACTGATCCTCTGAAACCAAAAAAGTGATATTTCAGAATGCTTTCAGGACTATGGTAAATAGTGAAATATGCTGAAATAAAATCGAGGAAGAAGCGTTCCAAGCATCTGCTCTCTGATATGTGCATTTACTTCACAGAGTTAATGCTTACTCTATGTTGCCCAGTTTCAAAACTCTGTCTTTGAGGAATATGGGAAGGAATATTTAGTGAGGCCAGGTTGCTCATGGTGAGCAAGGAAACGCATTCCGATGAAACCTGCAGAGAAATATTCTGAGGAAATGCTTTGTGATGTGCGTATTCGTCTCATTGAGTAAAACCATTCTTTGGATCGACAGCTTGAAATCACTGTTTTTGTGGAATCTGAGGAAGGACATTTGGGAACGATCCTTAGAATATGGAGAAAGAAATATCCTCAGGTAAAATCCAGAAGGAAGCTTTCTGTGAAACTGCTCTGTGTCATCTTAATTCCCCTCACTCAGATAAGCCTCTTTTCATTGAGCAGTTTTCTAGGCCTGTGTTTGTTTAGCTTGTGATGGGATATTCGGGAGCACTTTGAGGCTAACAGTGAAAAATGAATCATGTTCAGACCGAAACTGGAGAGAAGCTTTCCGAGGAAATGCTTTGGACGTGTGGATTCCAGTCACAGTGTTATATCTCTCTTCTCATACATCGTCTGGGAAACCCTTTTGGAGAAACAGGTACCAAGTGACTTTTGGGAGCATATTGATGCCGATGGTGAAAGGGAAATAGCCTCAGACAAAAACTGGATAGAAGCTTTCTGGGATACTACTCTGTGATATCTGTAATCATCTCACATATATAAAGCTTTCTTTACTTTATGCAGTTTGGAAACTGTCATGGACGGATCCACGAAGGGACCTTCAGGAGCACATTTGGGACTATGGTGAAAAAGGAAATATCTTCAGATAAAAACTGGAAAGAAGCTTTCTGTGAATCTGCTTTTTGCTATGTTTATTCATCTCACATAGGTGAAGCTGTCTTTACAATACGCAGCATGGAAACTCCCTCCTGGGTGGATCCACAAAAGGATATTTGGGATCACATTCGGGCCTACAGTGAAATAGGAAATAGAGTCACATAAAAACTGGTGAGAAGCTTTCTGAGAAACCTCTTGGTGATGTGTGCATTCCACTCAGGGAGTTATAACTTTCTTCTCATAAGGCACAGTTTGAACACTGTAATTGTAAAACCAAAAGATTGATATTCGGAGCAAATTGAAGACTGTGGCAAAAAGTGAAATGTCGTCCAATTAAAAAACAGAAAGAAGGACTCGAAGAAACTGCTCTCTGACATGTCCATTCTTTTCACAGGGTTAAAGCTTACTCTACATTTCCCAGTTTGAAAGACGGTCATTGAGGGTTCTGTAAAGGGATAGTAAGTGGTGAATGGAGGCCTGTGTGAATCAAGGAAATGTCTTCCATTGAAAATCGGAGAGAAGTATTCTGCGCAACCCTTTCATGATGCTTGTATTCATTTCACAGAGCTAAAACATTCTTTGGTTTGTGCAGTTTGAAATCACTGTTTCTGTGGAATCTGAGAAAGAACACTTGGAAACGCTCTTTGGAATATCCTGAAAAACAAAAAACCTCAGAGAGAAGCCAGAAGGAAGCTTTCTATGAAACTACTCTGTGTCATGTGAATTCCTCTCACACAGTTAAGCTTCTCTTTTCATTGAGCTGTATCATAAAATATTTTGTTTAGTCTATGAAGGGATATTCTGGAGGGCATTGAGATTTAGGGTGAGAAAGGAATCGTCTTAAGATGGAAACTGGAGAGATGCTTTCTGAGGAGCTGCTTTGTGATGTGTGCTTTCCACTCACAGAAATACACCTTTCTTCTCCTGGAGTATTCCAGATTCCCTTTTGGAGAAAAAGCTACGAAGAGATATTCGGGAGTATAGTGACGACTATGGTGAAAAAGGAAATATCCTCAGACAAAAACTGGAAAGAAGATTTCTGTGAAACTGCTTTGTGTTAGATATATTTAATCGTATCACATAGTGAAAACTTCAATTATATTACTCAGTTTGGAAACTCCGTCGTGCACAGATCTGCAAAGGGACATTCGGGGACACATTCAGTCCTATGATGAAAGAGGAGATATCTTCAGATAAAAACTGGATAGAAGCTTTCTGAGAAACTACTTTGTGATGTATGCATGCCACTCAGGGAGTTATACCTCTTTTCTCACAAGGCAGTGATTGTACACTCTTCCTGTGAAACCGAAAAAGTGATATTCCTGAAAGCTTTGAGGACTATGGCGAATAGTGAAATATACTGAAACAAAATCTAGGAAGAAGCGTTCCAAGAATCTGCTCTCTGATATTTGTATTCACTTCGGACAGCTAATGCTTACTCTATGTTGCCCAGTTTCGAAACTCTGTCTTTGAAGAATCTGTGAAGCAATACTTAGTGATGCCAAGAGGCTTATTGTGAGTGAGGAGAGGTCATCCGATGATACCGCAGAGAAACGTTCTGAGCAACCCCATTGCGATGTGTGTATTTGTCTCCTAGAGCTAAACCATTCTTTGGATTTAGCAGTGTGAAATCACTCTTTTTGTGCCATCTGAGGAAGAATTTTTGGAAAGGATCCTTAGAATATGGAGAAAGAAACATCCTCAGGTAAACCCAGAAGGAAGCATTCTGTGAAAACGCTCTGTGTCGTCTTACTTCCTGTCATGCAGATAAGCCTCTCATTTCATTGAGCAGCTTTCTAGCCCTGTGTATGTTTAGCGTGTGATGGGATATTCAGGAGAACTTTGAGGCTAACGATAAAAAAGGAAATACGTTTAGACTGAAACTGGAGAAAAGCTTTCCGAGGAACTGCTTTGTGATGTGTGCATTCCAGTCTCAGTGTTATACCTCTCTTCTCATACAGCATAGGGGAAACCCTTTTGGAGAAACAGGTACCAAGTCATATTCGAGAGCATGTTGATGACGATGGTAAAAAGGGAAATAGCATCAGACAAAAACTGGAAAGAAATTTTCTAGGAAACTTCTCTGTGATATATGCATTCATCTCACATAGATAAAGCTTTCTTTACATTACGCAGCTTGGAAACTGTCATGGACGCATCCACGAAGGGACCTTCGGGAGCACATTCTGGACTCTGGTGAAAAAGGAAATATCTTCAGATAAAAACTGGAAAGAAGCTTTCTGTGAATCTGCTTTTTGCTATGTTAATTCA
Organism: Piliocolobus tephrosceles; assembly: GCF_002776525.5. Classification (NCBI taxonomy): domain Eukaryota; kingdom Metazoa; phylum Chordata; class Mammalia; order Primates; family Cercopithecidae; genus Piliocolobus; species Piliocolobus tephrosceles. The sequence continues at coordinate 179,158 of NW_022329087.1, read as the reverse complement.
TCTCACATAGATGAAGTTTTCTTTATATTACGCAGCTTGGAAACTCCCTTGTGGATAGATCCGCGAATGGATATTTGGGATCACATACGGGCTTATGGTGAAATAGAAAATATAATCAGATAAAAACTGGAGAGAAGCTCTCTGAGAAACTGCTTAGTGATGTGTGCATTCCACTCAGGGAGCTATAAATTTCTTCTCATAAGGCACAGTTTAAACACTGTTCGTGTAAAACCAAAAGAGTGATATTCAGAGCACATTGAAGACTATGGCAAAAAGTGAAATGTCGTCCAATAAAAAACAGAAAGAAGCACTTGAAGAAACTGCTCTCTGACATGTCGATTTTTTTCACAGGGTTAAAGCTTACTCTACATTTATCAGTTTGAAAGTCGGTCTTTGAGGGTTCTGCGAAGTGATAGTAAGTGGCAACCAGAGGCCTGTGTCGAGCAAGGAAATGTTTTCCTTCGAAAACTGGAGAGAAGGTTTCTGTGCAACTCTGTTGTGATGATTGTATTCATCTCATCGTGTTAAATCATCGTTTGGATTGAGCAGTTTGAAATCACTGTTTCTGTGGAATCCGACAAAGGACATTTAGAAATACTCTTTAGAATATCCTGAAAAAGAAATAACCTCAGACAGTAAGCAGAAGGAAGCTTTCTGTGAAACAGCTCTGTGTCACGTGAATTCTGCTCACACTGTCAAGCTTCTCTTTTCATTGAGTTCTATCATAGCATTGTTTTTGCTTATTCTGTGAAGGGATACTCTGGAGGGCTTTGAGGCTTACCGTGAGAAAGGAAACGTCTTCAGATAGAAACTGCAGAGCAGCTTTCTGAGGAGCTGCTTTGTGATGTGCACATTACACTCACAGAAATATAGCTTTCTTCTCCCAGAGGATTCTGGAATCCCTTTTGAAGAAAAAGCTACCAAGTGATATTCAGGAGTATATGAGGGCTACGGTGAAAAAGGAAATATCCTCAGACAAAAATTGGAAAGAAAATTTCTGTGAATCTGCTTTGTGTTAGATACATTTATTCATCTCGCATAGTTGAAACTTTAATTATATTACACAGTTTGGAAACTCCGTCATGCACAGATCCATGTAGGGAAGTTCAGGAGCACATTCAGGCCAACAGTGAAAGCGGAGATATCTTCAGATAAAAACTGGATAGAAGCATTCTGAGAAACTACTTTGTGATGTGTGCATTCCACTCACGGAGTTATACCTCTTTTCTCACAAGGCAGTGTTTTCACACTGTTCCTGTGAAACCGAAAAAGTGATATATCGGATTGCATTGAGGACTATGGAGAATAGTGAAATATACTGAAAGAAAATCGAGGTAGAAGCATTCCAAGCATCTGCTCTCTGATATGTGTATTCACTTCACAGATTTAATGCTTACTCTCTGTTGATCAGTTTCGAAACTCTGTCTTTGAAAAATCTGTGAAGGGATATTCAGTGACGACTGGAGGCTTGTGTGAACTAAGAAACACCTTCCGATGAAACCTGCAGGGAAACGCTCTGAGCAACTACTTTGTGATGTGTGTATTCGTTTCCTAGAGTTAAACCTTTCTTTGGATTGAGCAGCTTGAAATCACTGTTTTTGTGGAATCTGAGGAAGGACATTTTTGAACGATCCTTAGATTATGAAGAAAGAAATATCCTCAGGTATAAAGCAGAAGAAAGATTTCTGTGAAATGGCTCTGTGTCGCCTTAATTCCTCTCACTCAGATAAGCCTCTCTTTTTATTGAGCAGTTTCCTAGCCCTGTGTATGTTTAGCATGTGATGGGATATTCAGGAGCACTTTGAGGCTAACGGTGAAAAAGGAAATATGTTCAGATTGAAACTGGAGAGAAGCTTTCGGAGGAACAGCTTTGTGACATTTGCATTCCACTCACAGAAATATACCTTTCTTCTCCTAGAGGACTCTGGAATCCTTTTTGGACATAAAGCTACCAAGAGATATTCAGGAGATGACTATGGTGAAAAAGGAAATATCCTCAGACAAAAACTGAAAAGAAGATTTCTGTGAAACTGCTTTGTGTTAGATATATTTATTCATCTTGCATAGTTAAAACTTTAATTATAGTACACAGTTTGGAAACTCCATCATGCACAGATCTGCAAAGGGACATTTGGGAGCATATTCAGGCCTATGGTGAAAGAGGAGATATCTTCACATAAAAACTGGAAAGAAGCTTTCTGAGAAACTAATTTGTGATGTATGCATTCCACTCAGGGAGTTATACCTCTCTTCTCACAAGGCAGTGTTTGAGCACTGTTCTTGTGAAACCAAAAATGTGATATTTCGGAATGCATTGAGGACTATGGCAAATAGTGAAATATAGTGAAAGAAAATCGAGGAAGAAGAGTTCCAAGCATCTGCTCTCTGATATGTGCATTCACTTCACAGAGTTTGTGCTTACTCTATGTTGCCCAGTTTCGAAAATCTCTCTTTGAAGAATCTGGGAAGGGATATCTAGTGAGTCCCGGAGGCTTGTGGTGAGGAGGAAACACCTTCCGATGAAACCTGCAGAGAAAGGTTCTGAGCAACTGCTTTGCGATGTGTGTATTCGTCTCAAGGAGTTAAACCATTCTTTGGATGGAGCAGCTTGAAATCACTGCTTCTGTGGAATCTGAGGAAGCACATTTGGGAACGATCCTTAGAATATGGAGAAATAAATATGCTCATGTAAAATCCAGAAGGAAGCTTTCTGTGAAACTGCTCTGTGTCATCTTAATTCCTCTCACTCAGATAAGCCTCTGTTTTCATTGAGCAGTTTTCTAGCCCTGTGTATGTTTAGCGTGTGATGGGACATTCAGGAGCACTTTGAGGCTAACGGTGAAAAAGGAAATATGATCAGACCAAAACTGGAGAGAAGCTTTCCGAGGAACTGCTTCGTGACCTGTGCTTTCCAGTCACAGTGTAATACCTCTCTTCTCATACAGCGTCGGGGAACCCTTTTGGAGAAACTGGTACCAAGTGGTATTTGGGAGCAGGTTGATGCCAATGGTGAAAAGGGAAATAGCCTCAGACAAAATCTGGAAAGAATATTTCTAGGAAACTACTGTGTGACAAGTGTGGTCATCTCACATAGATAAAGCTTCCTTTATATTACGCAGCTTGGAAACTATCATGGACGGATCCACGAAGGGACCTTCGGGAGCACAGTCTGAAGTATGGTGAAAAAGGAAATATCTTCAGATTAAAACTGGAAGGAAGATTTCTGTGAATCTCATTTGCTATGTTTATTCATCTCACGTAGATGAAGCTTACTTTACATTACGCAGCTTGGAAACTCCCTCGTGGATGGATCCTCCAAGGGATATTTGGGATCATCTTCGGGCCTATGGTGAAAGAGAAAATATAGTCAGATAAAAACTGGAGAGAAGCTTTCAGAGAAACTGCTTTGTGATGTGTGCATTCCACTCATGGAGTTATAACTTTCTTCTCATAAGGCACAGTTTGAACACAGTTCCTCTAAAAACAAAAGAGTCATATTCTGCGTACATTGAAGACTAGGGCAAAAAGTGAAATGTCGTCCAATAAAAAACAGAAAGAGGCACTCGAAGAAACTGCTCTCTGACATGTCCATTCTTTTCACAGGCTTAAATCTTACTCTACACTTCCCAGTTTGAAAGTCGATCTTTGAGGGTTCTGTGAAGGGATAGTAAGTGGCAACTGGAGGCCTGTGTGAGGCAAGGAAATATCTTCCATCCAAAATCGGAGAGACACTTTGTGCCCACCATTTTTGCGATGTTTGTATTCATCTCAATCGTTAAATCATTCTTTGGATTGAACATTTTGAAATCACTTTTTCTTTGGAATCTGAGAAAGGACATTTGGAAACCCTCTTTAGAATATCATGAAAAAGGAATAACCTCAGAGAGAAAGCAGAAGGAAGCTTTCTATGAAAGTGCCCTGTGTCACGTTTATTCTTCTCACACAGTTAGGCTTCTCTTTTCATTAAGCTGTATCATAACACTATTTTTGTTTGGTCTGTGAAGGGAAACTCAGGAGGGCTTTGAGGCTTATGGTGAGAAAGGAAACGTTTTCAGATAGAAACTGGAGAGAAGCATTCTATGGAGCTGCTTTGTGACGTGTGCATTTCACTCACAGAAATACAGCTTTCTTCTCCGAGAAGATTCTGAAGCCCTTTTGGAAAAAAGATACTAAGAGATATTCGGGAGTATAGCGATGACCATGGTGAAAAAGGAAATAACCTCAGACAAAAACTGGAAAGAAACTTTCTGTTAAACTGCTTTGTGTTACATATATTTATTCGTCTCCAATAGGTAAAACATTAACTATATTACGCATTTGGAAACTCCGTCATGCACAGAACGGTGAAGCTACATTCGGGAGCAATTCGGCCTATGGTGAAGGAGGAGTATCTTCAGATTAAAACTGAATGGAAGCATTCTGAGAAACTACTTTGTGATGTGTGCATTCCACTCAGGGAGTTTTACCTCTTTTCTCACAAGGCAGTGTTTTAACATCTTCCTGTGAAACCGAAAAAGTGATATTTCAGAACACTTTGTGGACTACGGCGAATAGTGAAATATACTGAAATAAAATCGAGGAAGAAGAATTCCAACAATCTGCTCTCTGATATGTGCATTCACTTCACAGAGTTAATGCTTACTCTATGTTGCCCAGTTTCGAAACTCTGTCTTTGAAGAATCTGTGAAGGGATATTTAGTGACACCCGAGGCCTGTGGTGATCCAGGAACCGTCTTCCGATGAAACCTGCAGAGAGATGTTCTGAGCAACTGCTTGGTAATGTGTGTATTCGTCTCATAGAGTTAAACCATTCTTTGGATTGAGCAGCTTGAAATCACTGTTTTTGTGAAATCTGAGGAAGGACATTTGGGAACGATCCTTAGAATATGGAGAAAGAAATATCCTCAGGAAAAATCCAGAAGGAAGCTTTCTGTGAAACTGCTCTGTGTTGTCTTAATTCCTCGAGCTCATTTAAGCCTCTCATTTCATTGGTTAGTTTTCTACCCCTCTGTACGTTTTGCGTGTGATGGGATATTTGGGAGCACTTTAAGGCTTATGATGAAAAAGGAATTATGGTCAGACCGAAACTGGAGAGAAACTTTCTGAAGAACTGCTTTGTGACGTGTACATTCCAGTCACAGTGGTATACCTCTCTTTTCATAGAGCGTTGGGGAAACCCTTTTGGATAAACAGTTATGAGGTGATATTTGAGAGCATGTAGATGCCGATAGTGGAGAAGGAAATAGCCTCAGTCAAAAACTGGAAAAAAGTTTTCTAGGAAACTATTCTGTGATATGTGTAATCACCTCACATACATAAATCTTTCTTTACATTACGCAGCTTGGAAACTCTCATGGACGGATCCAGGAAGGGACTTTAAGGAGGACATTCTGGACTATGATGAGAAAGGAAATATCTTCATATAAAAATTTGAAAGAAGTTTCTGAGAATCTGCTTTTTGCTATGTTTCTTCCTGTCACATAGATGAAGCTTTCTTTTAGAATATCCTGAAAAAGAAATAACCTCAGAGAGAAAACAGTAGGAAACTTTCTGTGAAACTGCACTGTGTCACGTGAATTCTGCTCACACTGTTAAGCTTCTCTTTTCATTGAGCTGTATCATAACGTTGTTTTGGTTTAGTCTGCAAAGAAATATTCTGGAGGGCTTTAAGCTTAAGGCGAGAGTGGAAACGTCTTCAGATAGTAACTGGAGAGAAGTATTCTGAGGAGCTGCTTTGTGACGTGTGCATTCCACTCACAGAAATATATCTCTCGGTCTTTGAGGGTTCTGCGAAGGGATAGTAAGTGGCGACCGGAGGCCTGTGTGAGGCAAGGAAATGTCTTCCGTTGATCATCGGAGAGAAGCTTTCTGCACACCTCTTTTGTGATGTTTGTATTTATCTAACAGAGTTAAAACATTCTTTGGATTGAGCAGTTTCAAATCACTGTTTCAGTAGAATCTGAGAAAGATCATCTGGAAATGTTCTTTAGAATATCCTGAAAAAGAAATAACCTCTGAGAGAAACCAGAAGGAAACTTTCTGTGAAACTGCTCTGGGTCACGTGAATTCTGCTCACACAATTAAGCTTCTCTTTTCATTGAGCTGTATCATAACACTGTTTTTGTTTAGACTGCGAAGTGATATTCTGCAGGGCTTTAAGGCTTACATTGAGAAAGGAAACGTCTTCATATAGAAACTGGAGAGAAGCTTTCTGAGGAGCTCCTTTGTGATGTGCGCATTCCACTCACAGAAATATACCTTTCATCTCCTAGTGTATTCTGGAATCTCTCTTGGAGAAAGAGCTACGAAACAGATATTCGGGAGTATAGGGAAGGCTATGGTGAAAAAGGAATTATCCTCGGAAAAACTGGAAAGAAGATTTCTGTGTAACTGGTTTGTGTTAGATATATTTATTTGTCTCACATAGTTAAAACTTTAATTATATTACACAGTTTGGAAACTCCGTCATGCACCTGTCCACGAAGTGACGTTTGGAAGCACATTCAGGCCTTCGGTGAAAGAGGAGATATCTTCAGATAAAAACTGGAGTGAAGCTTTCTGAGAAACTACTTTGTGATGTATGTATTCCATGCAGGGACTTATACCTTCTTTCTCACAAGGCAGTGGTTGAGCACTGTTCCTGTGAAACCAAAAAGTGATATTTCAGAACGCATTGAGGACTATGGAGAATAGTCAAATATAAGGAAATAAAATCGAGTAAAAAGCGCTCCAAGAATCTTCTCTCTGATATGTGCATGCACTTCACAGAGTTATTGCTTACTCTATGTTGCCCAGTTTCGAAGCTCTGTCTTTGAAGAATCTGTGAAGGGATATTTAGTGAATCCCAGAGGCTTGTTGTGAGTGAAGAAACGTCTTCCGATGAAACCCACAGAGAAACGTTCTGAGCAACTGCTTTGTGATGTGTGTATTCGTCTCCTAGATTTAAACCATTCTTTGGATTTAGGAGCTTGAAATCACTGCTTCTGTGGAATCTGAGGCAGAACATTTGGGAATGATCCTTAGAATATGGGAAAGAAATACCCTCAGGTAAAATCCAGAAGGAAGCTTTCTGTGAAACTGTTCTGTGTTGTTTTATTCCTCTCACTCAGTAAAGCCTCCCTTTTCATTGTGCAGGTTTCTAGCCCTGTGTATGTTTAGCGTGTGATGGGATATTCGGGAGCATTTTGATGCTTATGGTGAAAAAGGAAATATGATCTGACCGAAAATGGAGAGAATCTTTCCGAGGGACTGCTCTGTGACGTGTCCATTGCAGTCACAGTGTTATACATCTCTTCTTATACAGCATCGGGGAAAACCTTTTGGAGAAACAGCTACCAAGTGATATTCAGGATCATGTTGATGTCGATGGTGAAAACGGAAATAGCCTCAGATATAAACTGGAAGGAAGCTTTCTAGGAAACTACTCTGATATGTGTAATCATCTTACATAGATAAAGCTTTCTTTATATTATGCAGCTTGGAAACTCTCATGGACGAATCCACGAAGAGAACCTCATTAGCACATTCAGGACTATGGTGAAAAAGGAACTATATTCAGATAAAAACTGGAAAGAATCTTTCTTTGAATCTGCTGTTTTCTATGTTTATTCATCTCACATAGATGAAGCTTTCTTTACATTACGCATATTGGAAACTCCCTCGTGGTTGGATCCGCAAAGGGAAATATGGGATCACATTCGGGCCGATGGTGAAATAGGAAATATTGTCATATAAAAACTGGAGAGAAGCTTCCTGAGAAACTGCTTGATGATGTGTTCATTCCACTCCGGTAGTTATAACTTTCTTCTAAAGAGGCACAGTTTGAACACTGTTTCTGTAAAACCAAAAGAGTGATATTCGGAGCACATTGAAGACTATGGCAAAAAATGAAATGTCGTCCATTAAAACACAGAAAAAAACACTCGAAGAAACTGCTCTCTGACATGTCCATTCTTTTCACAGGGTGAAAGCTTACTCTACATTTCCCAGTTTGAAAGTCGGACTTTGAGGGTTCTGCGAAGGGATAGTAAGTGGCTACCGGAGGACTGTGTGAGGCAAGGAAATGTCTTCCATCTAAAATCGGAGGGAAGCTTTCCGCCCAACTTTTTGTGATGTTTGTATTCATCTCATAGCGTTCAATCATTCTTTGGATTGAGCAGTTTGAAATCACTCTTTCTGTGAAATCTGAGAAAGGACATTTGGAAACGCTCTTTAGAATATCCTGAAAAAGAAATAACCTCAGAGAGAAACCAGAAGGAAGCTTTCTGTGAAACTTCTCTATGTCACATGAAATCCGCTCACACAGTTAAGCTTCTCTTTTCATTGACATGTATCATAACACTGTTTTTTTTTAGTCTGGGAAAGATACTCTGTAGGGATTTGAGGCTTAAAGCGAGAAAGGGAAGGTCTTCAGATAGAAACTGGAGAGATGCTTTCTAAGGAGCTGTTTTGTGACGTGTGCTTTCCACTCTCAGAAATATACTTTTCTTCTCCTAGAGGATTCAGTAATCCCTTTTGGAGTAATGGCAACCAAGAGATATTCGGGAGTATATCGACGACTATGATGAAAAAGGAAATATCCTCAGACAAAAACTGGAAAGAAGATTTCTTTGAAAATGCTTTGTGTTTGATATATTTATTCATCTCGCATAGTTCAAAAATTAAATATATTACGCAGTTTGTAAAAGCCATCATGCAAGTTTCCGAGAAAGGACCCTCAGGAACACATTCATGCCTACGGTGAAAGAGGAGATATCTTCAGATAAAAGCTGGATAGAAGCTTTCTGAGAAAGCCTACTTTGTGATTTATGCATTCCACTCAGGGAGTTTTACCTCTTTTCTCACAAGGCAGTGTTTGAACACTGTACCTGTGAAACCGAAAAGGTGAAATTTCAGAACGCATTGAGTACTATGGCGAATAGTGAAATATATTGAAATAAAATCGAGGAAGAAGCGTTCCAGGAATCTGCTCACTGATATGTGCATTCACTTCACAGAGTTAAAGCTTACTCTATGTTGCCCAGTTTCGAAACTCTGTCTTTAAAAATCTGTGAAGGGATATTTAGTGACACCCAGAGGCTTCTGGTGAGTGAGGAAACGTCTTCCGATGAAACCTGCAGAGAAATATTCTGAGCAACAGCTTTGCAATGTGTGTATTCGTCTCCTAGCGTTAAAGCATTCTTTGGATTGCGCAGCTTGAAATCATTGCTTTTGTGGAATCTGAGGAAGGACTTTTGGCAACAATCCTTAGAATATGGAGAGAGAAATATCCTCAGGTAAAATCCAGAAGGAAGCTTTCTGTGAAACTGCTTGGTGGTGTCTTAATTCCTCTCACTCCAATAAGCCTCTCTTTTCATTGAGCAGTTTTCTAGACCTGCGTATGTTTAGCATGTGATGGTATACTTAGGAGCACTTTGAGGTTAACGGTGAAGAAGGAAATATGTTCAGACCTAAACTGGGGAGAAGCTTTACGAGAAACTGTTTTGTGATGTGTGAATTCCAGTCACAGTGTTATACTTCTCTTCTCATACAGCGTCGGGGAAATCCTTTTGGAGAAACAGGTATCAAGTGATATACGGGAGCATTTGGATGCTGATGGTGACAAGGGAAATAGTCTCAGACAAAAACTGGAAAGAAGCTTTCTAGGAAACTACTCCGTGAGATGTGTAATCATTTCACATAGATAAAGCTTTCTTTACATTATGCAGCTTGGAAACTGTCATGGACCGATCCACGAAGGGACCTTCGGGAGCACATTCTGGACTATGATGAAAAAGGAAATATCTTCAGATAAAAACTGGAAAGAAGCTTTCTGTGAACCTGCTTTTTGCTATGTTTATTCATCTCACCTACATGAAGCTTCCTTTACATGACACAGCTTGGAAACTCCCTCATGGATGGATCCACGAAGGGATATTTGGGATCACATTCGGGCCTATGGTTTAAGAGGAAATATAGTCAGATAAAAATTGGAGAGAAGCTTTCTGAGAAACTGCTTGGTGATGTGTACATTCCACTCAGGGAGTTATAACTTTCTTCTCATAAGGCACACTTTGAACACAGCTCCTGTGAAACCAAAAGAGTGATATTCCCAGCACATTGAAGTCTATGGCAAAAAGTGAAATGTCGTCTAATAAAAAACAGAAAGAAGCACTGTAAGAAACTGCTCTGTGACATGTCCATTCTTTTCACAGGTTTTAAGCTTACTCTACATATCCCAGTTTGAAAGTCAGTCTTTGAGGGTTCTATGAAGGGATCGGAAGTGGCGACTGGAGGCCTGTGTGAGGCAAGGAAATGTCTTCCATCAAAAATTGGAGAGATGCTTTCTGCCCACCTTTTTTGTGATGTTTGTATTCATCTCAGAGAGTTAAATCATTCTTTGGATTGAGCAGTTTGAAATCACATTTTCTGTGGATTTTGAGAAAGGACATTGGAAATGCGCTTTAGAATATCATGAAAAAATAATAACCTCAGAGACAAACCAGAAGGAACCTTTCTGTGAAAATACTCTGTGTCACGTGAATTCTGCTCACACAGTTAGGCTTCTCTTTTCATTGAGCTGTATCATAACACTGTTTTTTTTGTTCTTTGGTCTGCAAAGGGATACTCTGAAGGACTTTGAGGCTTATGGTGAGAAAGGAAACGCCTTCAGATAGAAACTGGGGAGAAGCTTTCTGAGGAGCTGTTTTGTGACTTGCGTATTCAACTCACAGAAATATACCTTTCTTCTCCTAGAGCATTCCGGAATCCCTTTTGGAGAAAAAGGTACTAAGAGACATTCGGTTGCATAGCCATGACCATGGTGAAGAAGGAAATAACCTCAGACAAAAATTGGAAACAAAATTTCAGTGAAACTGCTTTGTGTTACATATATTTATTCATCTACCATAGTTAAAACTTTAATTATATTATGCAGTTTGGAAACTCCATCATGCACAGATCCGTGAAGGGACATTTGGGAGCAGTTCAGGCCTATGGTGAAGGAGGAGATATCTTCAGATGAAAACTGGATAGAAGCATTCTGAGAAACTACTTTGTGATGTATGCATTCCACTCCGGGAATTTTACCTCTTTACTCACAAGGCAGTGTTTGAACACTGTTTCCGTGAAACCGAAAAAGTGATATTTCAGAACGCTTTGAGGATTATGGCGAATAGTGAAATATACAGAAATAAACTCGAGGAAGAAGCGTTCCAAGAATCTGCACTCTGATATGTGCGTTCACTTCACAGAGTTAATGATTTCTCTATGCTGCCCAGTTTTGAAACTCTGTCTTTGAAGTATCTGTGAAGGGATATTTAGTGACCCCTGGAGGCTTGTGGTGAGTGAGGAAACATCTTCCGATGAAATTTGCAGAGAAACGTTCTGAGCAACTGCTTTGCGATGTGTGTGTTTGTCTCCTAGGGTTAAACCATTCTTCGTATTGAGCAGCTTGAAATCCCCGTTTTTGTGAAACCTGAGGAAGGACATTTGGGAATGTTCCTTAGCATATGGAGAAAGAAATATCCTCAGGTAAAATCCAGAAGGAAGCTTTCTGTGATACTGCTCAGTGTCGTCTTAATTCGTCTCACTCAGATAAGCCTGCCTTTTCATTGAGCAGTTCTAGCCCTGTGTATGATTAGCATGTGATGGGACATTCGGGAGCACTTTGAGGCTAACGGTGAAATAGGAAATCTGTTCAGATCGATACTGCAGAGAAATTTTCCAAGTAACTTCTTTGTGACGTGTGCATTCCAGTCACAGTTTTATACCTCTCTTCTCATACAGCCTCAGGGAAGCCCTTTTGGAGAAACAGGTACCAAGTGATATTCGGTAGCATGTTGATGCCGATGGTGAAAAGGGAAATCGCCTCAGACAAAAACTGGAAAGAAGCTTTCTAGGAAACTACTCTGTGATGTTTGTAATCATCTCACATAGATAAAGCTTTCTTTACATTATGCAGCTTGGAAACTGTCATGGACGGATCCACGAAGGGACCTTTTGGAGCACATTCTGGACTATGGTGAAAAAGGAAGTATCTTCAGATCAAAACTGGAAAGAAACATTTGTGAATCTGATTTTTGCTATGTTTATTCATCTCATATAGATGAAGCTTCATTTACATTACACAGCTTGGAAACTCCCTCATGAATGGATCCGCGAAGTGATATTTGGGATCACATTCAGGCCTCTGGTGAAAGAGGAAATATAGTCAGATAGGAAATGGAGAGAAGCTTTCTGAGAAACAGCTTGGTGATGTCTGAATTCCACTCAGGGAGTTATAACTTTATTCTCACGAGGCACAGTTTGAACACAGTTCCTGTAAACCCAAAAGAGTGATATTCGCAGCACATTGAACACTATGGCAAAAAGTGAAATGTCGTCCAAAAAAAAAACAGAAAGGAGCAATGGAGAAAGAAAACTGCTCTCTGACATATCCATTATCTTCACAGGTTTAAAGCTTCCTGTACATTTCCCAGTTTGAAAGTCTGTCTTTGAGGGTTCTGCGAAGGGATAGTAAGTGGCTACCAGAGACCTGTGAGAGGTAAAGAAATGTATTCCATCGAAAATTGGAGACTAGCTTTCTGCGCAACTCTTTTGTGATCACTCTTTTGTGATGTTTGTATTCATCTCATAGAGTTAAATCATTCTTTGGATTGAGTTTGAAGTCACTCTTTCCGTGCAATCTGAGAAAGGACATTTGGAAACGCTCTTTAGAATATCCTGAGAAAGAAATAACCTGAGAGAGAAACCAGAAGGAAGCTGTGTGTGAAACTGCTCTGTGTCACATGAATTCCGCTCATACAGGTAAGCTTCTCTTTTCATTCAGGTGTATCATAAGACTGTCTTTGTTTAGACTGTGAAGGGATATTCTGGAGGGCTTTGAGGCTTATAGTGAGAAAGAAAACGTCTTCAATAAAACCTGGAGAGACACTTTCTGAAGAGCTTCTTTGTGATGTGTGAATTTAACTCACAGAAATATACCATTCTTCTCCTAGAGGATTCCTGAATCCGTTTTGGAGAAAAAGCTACCAAGAGATATTCGGGAGAATAGCAACGACAATGGTGAAAAAGGAAATATCCTCAGACAAAAACTGGTAAGAAGATTTCTGTGAAACTGCTTTGTGTTAGATATATGTATTCATCTCGCATAGTTAAAACTTTAATTATATTATGCAGTTTAGAATCTCCGTCGTGAACAGAAACTCGAAAGTATATTCAGGAGCAGATTCCGGCCTACGGTGAAGGACGAGATATCTTCAGATAAAAACTGGATAGAAGCTTTCTCAGAAACTACTTTGTGATGTATGCATTCCACAAAGGGAGTCATACCTCATTTCTCACAAGGCAGTGCTTGCACACTGTTCCTGTGAAACTGAAAAAGTGATATTTCAGAACACATATATGACTATGGCGAATAGTGAAATATACTGAAATAAAATCAATGAAGCAGCGTTCCAAGAATCTGTTCTCTGAGATGTGCATTCACTTCATAGAGTTAATGCTTACTCTATGTTGCCCATTTACGAAACTTTGTCTTTGAGAATCTGTGAAGGGATATTTAGGACACCCAGAGGCTTGTTGTGAGCGAGGAAACGTGTTCCGATGAAACCTGCAGAGAAACGTTCTGAGCACCTGCTTTGCGATGTATGTATTCGTCTCATAGAGGTAAACCATTCCTTGTTTCAAGCAGCTTGAAATCACTTTTTTTTTTTTTTTTTTTTTTTGAATCTGAGGAAGGACATTTGGGAGCGATCCTTAGAATATGGAGAAAGAAATATCCTGAGGAAAAATCCAGTAGGAAAGTTTATGTGACATTGCTCTGTGTTGTCTTAATTCCTCGAGCTCATTTAAGCCTCTCATTTCATTGAGCAGTTTTCTAACCCTCTGTATATTTAGCGTGTGATGGGATATTCGGGAGCACTTTGAGGCTAACGGTGAAAAATGAAATATGTTCAGACCGAAACTGGAGAGAAGCATTCCGAGGAACTACTTTGTGTCATGTGGATTGCAACAGTGTTATACCTCTCTTCTCATACAGCATCGGAGAAACCCTTTTTGAGAAACAGATACCAAGTGACATTCAGGAACACGTTGATCCCGATGGTGAAAAGGGAAATAGCCTCACACAAAAACGGCCGGGTGCGGTGGCTCAAGCCTGTAATCCTAGCACTTTGGGAGGCCGAGACGGGCGGATCACAAGGTCAGGAGATCAAGACCACCCTGGCTAATACGGTGAAACCCCGTCTCTACTAAAGAATACAAAACACTTGCTGGGCGACGAGGCAGGCGCCTGTAGACCCAGCTACTTGGGATGCGGAGGCAGGAGAATGGCATAAACCTGGGAGGCGGAGCTTGCAGTGAGCTGAGATCCGGCCACCGCACTCCAGCCTGGGCGACAGAGCCAGACTGTGTCTCAAAAAAAAAAAAAAAAAAAAAAAAAAAAAAAAAAAAAAAAAAAAAAACTGGAAAGATGCTTTCTAAGAAACTACTTTGTGATATGTGTAATCATCTCACATAGATAAAGTTTCTTTACATTATGGTATTGGAAACTATCATGGACGGATCCACGAAGTTTCTTCTCATAAAGCACACTTTGAACACTGTTCCTGTAAAACCAAAAAAGTGATATTCTGAGTGCATTGAAGACTATGGCAAAAACTGAAATGTCGTCCAATAAAAAAAGAAAAGGAGCACACTAAGGAACTGCTCTCTGGCATGTACAATCTTTTCACAGGGATAAAGCTTACTCTACATCTCCCAGTTTGAAAATCGGTCTTTGAGGTTTTGGCGAAGGGATAGTAAGTGACGACTGGAGGACTGTGTGAGGCAAAGAAATGTCTTCCGTCGAAAATTGGAGAGAAGATTTCTGCACAACTGTATTGTGATGTTTGCATTCATCTCATAGTGTTAAATCATACTTTGGATTGAGCAGTTTGAAATCACTATTTCTGTGAAATCTGAGAAAGGACATTTGGAAACGCTTTTTAGAATATCCTGAAAAAGATATATCCTCAGACAGAAACCAGAAGAAAGCTTTCTGTGAAACTGCTCTTTGTCACGTGAATTCTGCTCACATAGTTAAGCTTCTCTTTTCATTGAGCTCTATCATAACACTATTTTTACTTAGTGTGCAAAGGGATACACTTGAGGTCTTTGAGGCTTACGATGAGAAAGGAAATGTCTTCAGATAGAAACTGGAGAGAATTTTCTGAGGAGTTGCTTTGTGATGCGTGCATTCCACTCACAGAAATATATCTTTCTTCTCCTAGAGGATTCCGGAATCCCTTTTGGAGAAAAAGGTACCAAGAGATATTTGGGAGTATAGCGACGACTATGCTGAAAAAGGAAATGTCCTCACAAAAAAACTAGAAAGAAGATTTCTGTGAAAATGCTTTGTGTTAGATACCTTCATTCATCTCGCATAGTTAAAAATTTAATTATATTATGCAGTTTGGAAACTCCGTCAAGCACAGATCCGTGAAGCGACATTCGGGTGAACATTCAGGCCAATGGTGAAAGAGGAGATATCTTCAGATAAAAACTGGATAGAAGCTTTCTGAGAAACTACTTTGTGATGTATGCATTCCACTCAGGGAGTTATACTTCTTTTCTCCAAGGCAGTGTTTGAATACTGTTCCTGTGAAACCGAAAATGTGATATTTTCGAATACATTGAGGACTATGGCGAATAGTGCAATATACTGAAACTAAATCGAGGAAGAAGCATTCCAAGAATCTGTTCTCATCTATGTGCATTCACTTCACAGAGCTAATGCTTACTCCATGTTGCCCAGTTTCGAAACTCTGCCTATGAAGAATCTGTGAAGGGATATTTAGTGACGCCTGGAGGCTTGTGGTGAGCAAGGAAACGTCTTCCACTGAAACCTGTACAGAAAATTACTGAGCAACTGCTTTGTGATGTGTGTGTTTGTCTCATGGAGTTAATCCATTCTTTGGATTGAGCAGCTTGAAATCACTGTTTTTGTGGCATCTGTGGAATGACATTTGGGAAAGATCCTTATAATACGGAAAAGGAAATATCCTCAGGTAAAATCCAGAATGAAGCTTTCTGTGAATCTACTCTGTGTCGTCTTAATTCCTCTCACTCAGTTAAGCCTCTCTTTTCATTGATCAGTTTTCTCATGCTGTGCATGATTAGCATGTAATGGGATATTCGGGTGCGCTTTGAGGCTTACGGTGATAAAGGAAATATGTTCAGACTGAAACTGAAGAGAAGCTTTCAAAGGAACTGCTTTGTGACGTGTGCATTCCACTCACAGTCTTACACCTGTCTTCTCATTCAGCGTCAGAAAAACCCTTTTTTAGAGACAGGTACCAAGTGATATTCTGGAGCATGTTGATGCTGATGGTGAAAAGGGAAATAGCCTCAGAATAAAAGTGGAAAGAAGTTTTCTAGGAAACTATTCTGTGATGTTTGTAATCACCTCACACAGATTACGTTTTCTTTACATTACGCAGCTTGGAAACTGTCATGGACGAATCCGCGAAGAGACCTTCAGGAGCACATTCAGGACTAGTGTGAAAAAGGAAATATCTTCAGATAAACACTCGAAAGACGCTTTCTGTGAATCTGCATTTTCCTATATTCATTCATCTCACATATCGGAAGCTTTCTTTACATTACGTGGTTTGGAAGTCCCTCGTGGATGGATCTGCGAAGGGATAGTAGGGATCACATTTGGGCCTATGGTGAAACTGCATTGTGTCCTGTGAATACATCACACAGAGTTACAACTTTGTTTTAACGAAGCAGTTTGCTAACGCTGTTGTCATGGAATCTGCAAAGTGATATTTGGGAGTGCATTGAGGCCCATGGTAAAAATGGAAGTATTCTCAGATAAAAACTAGAAAAAAATCTTTCTGAGAAATTGCTTTCTGATGTGTGAGTTAATCACAAACAGATTCACCGTTCCCTTCTTGCAGCAGTTTGTTAACACACTTCTTGTGGAATGTGCAAAGTGATATTTGGGAGCTCATTGAGGGCTATGGTGAAAAAGGAAATATCCTCAGATAAAAACTGGAATGAAGCATTCTGAGAAACTGAATTGTGACATGTGGATGCAACTCACAGAGTTACACTTTCCTTTTCATTGATCCGTTTGATGACACTCTTGTCTAGAAATGTGCATTCGGATATTTCTTAGCACAATGAAGCTGATGGTGACAAAGGAAATTTCCTCAAGTAAAAACTAGAAAGTAGCTTTCTGAGAAACTTCTTTGTGACCTGGGAATTCATCTCACCGAGTTACAACCTTGTCTTCACGAAGCAGTTTGCTAACACTATTGTGGTGGAATCTGTAAAGTGATATTTGGGAGCGCACTGAGGCCCATGGTGAAAACGGAAATATCCTCAGGTGAAAACTAGAAAGAAGTTCACTGAGAAATTGCCTTCTGATATGTGAATTCATCACACAGAGATTCACCTTTCTCTTCTTGTAGCTGTGTGCTAACACTGTTTTCGTGGATTCTGTAAAGTGATATTTGGGACCTCATTGAGGGCTATGCGGAATAAGGAAATATCCTCCGAGAAAAACCGGAATGAAGCTTTCTGATAAACTGCTTTATGATGTGTGAATTCATTTCAAAGTGTTACACCACTGTTTCACGGAGGAGTCTGCTACCACTGACTTTGTGGAAGCTCAGAAGTGATGTCTTGGATATCATTGAATCCCATGTTGAATAATGAAATACCTTGAGAAAAATCTGCAGAGAAGCTTTCTCAGAAACTTCTCTGTTGTGGGTGAATTCAGCTCACAGTGTTAGATGATTGCTTTCATTCAGAAGCTTGCTAACAGAGTTTTCACAGAAAATGCAATAAGACACACAGTGGCGCTCTGAGACCACAAATAACCTCAGCTCTAAGAAGAAAGAAGCTTTCTGAGAAACTAGTCTGTGATGTGTGAATTCAATTCACTAAGTTACTCCTGTGTTTCGTGGAGCCGTTGGCTAGCCCTGTTTTTGAGGAATGTGAGAAAAGATATTTCGGATCCCTTTGAAGACTATAGGGCCAAAGGAAATATACTCCGTTAAAATGCAAATGAAGCCTTCTGAGAAACTTCAATGTGATCTGTGAATTCATCTCACAGAGTTACACCTTTCTCCTCATGACGCTGTTTGCTGAGATTACTCTCATGGAATTTGCAAGAAGATATTTGGGAGCCCGGTGAGGGTTGTGTTAAAAAAGGAAATCTCCTCAGATAAAAACTGGAAGGAAGCGTTCTGAGAAACTGCATTGTGACCTGTGAATACAACTCACAGAGTTATACTTTCCTTTTCATTGATCCATTTGCTAACACACTTTTCTTGAAATCTGCATTGGGATATTTCTTGGCGCAATGAAGCTGAGGGAGACAAAGGAAATATCCTCAAATAAAAACTAGAAAGTTGCTTTCTGAGAAACTTCTTTGTGATATGTGAATTCATCTCACCGAGTTACAACTTTGTCTTCATGAAGCAGTTAGCTAACACTGTTGTCGTGGAATCTGCAAAGTGATATTTGGGATCGTATGGAGGCCCAGGGTGAAAGTGAAAATATCCTCAGATAAAATCTAGAGAGAAGCTTTCCGATAAATTGCTTTTTGATTTGTGAATTCATCCCAAAGACATTCACCTTTCCCTTCTTGTAGCAGTTTGCTAACAGTGTTTTTGTGGAATATGCAAAGTGATATATGGGAGCGCATTGAGACCTAGTGTGAAAAGGGAAGTATCCTCAGATAGTAACTAGGAAGAAGCTTTCTCAGAAGTTGCTTTCCGATGTGTGAACACATAACACAGAGATTCACTTTTGCCTTCTTGCAGCAGTTTCCTAACACTGTTGTCGTGGATCCTGCCTACTGATATTTGGGAGCTCATTAAGGGCTGCGGTGAAAAAGGAAATATTCTCAGATAGAAACTGGAAAGAGGCGTTCTGAGAAACTGCATCGTGACATGTGGATGCAACTCACAGAGTTACACTTTCCTTTTCATTCATACCTTTGATAAGACTCTTTTCTTGAAATCTGCATTGGGATATTTCTTAGCACAAAGAAGCTGATGGTGACAAAGGAGATATCCTCAGATAAAAACTGGCAAGTAGCTTTCTGAGAAACTTCTTTGTGACATGTGAATTCATCTCACAGAGTTACAATTTTGTCTTCATGAAGCAGTTTGCTAACACTGTTGTCGTGGAATCTGCAAAGAGATATTTGGGAGCTCATTGAGGGCTATGGGGAAAAAGGATATATACTCAGATTAAAACTGGAAGGAAGTGTTCTGGGAAACTGCATTATGATGTGTTAATACAACTCACAGAGTTACAGTTTCCTCTTCAGAGATCAGTTTGCTAACACAGTTTTCTTGAAATCTGCAATTGTATACCTCTGAGCCCAATGAGGCTTACCATGACAAAAGAAATATCCTCAGACAAAAACTACAAAGAAGCTCTCTTAGAAAGTTCTTTGTGATGTGTCAATTCATCACAGAGAGTTACACTTACGTTTCATGGAGCAGTGGATCAACACTGTCTTTGAGGAACCTGAGAAGTGCTACTTTGGATTGCATTGAGGCCTATGCTGTTACAGGAAATATCCTCAATGAAAAACGTGAAAGAATCTTTGTGACAAACTTCTTTGTGATATGTGAATTCATCTCACAGAGTAACAACTTAGTCTTCATGAAGCAGTTTGCTAACAGTGTTTTCGTGGAATCTGCCAAGTGATATTTGAGAGCACATTGAGGCCTATGGTGAAAACGGAAATATCCTCAGATAATAACTAGAAAGAAGTTTTCTCAGAAGTTGCTTTCTGACCTGAAATTTCATAACACAGAGTTTCAATTTTCTGTTCTTGCAGCAGGTTCCTAACACTGTTGTCATGGATTCTGCCAAGTGATATTTGGCAGCCCAGTGAGGGTTACAGTGAAAAAGGAAATCTCCTCAGATAAAAACTGGAAGGAAGCGTTCTGAGAAACTGCATTGTGACCTGTGAATACAACTCAGAGTTACACTTTCCTTTTCATTGATCCGTTTGCTAACACTGTTTTCTTGAAATCTGCATTTGGATATATCTTAGAGCAATGAAGCTGATGTAGACAAAGGAAATATCCTCAAATAAAAACTAGAAAGTTGCTTTCTGAGAAACTTCTTTGTGATATGTGAATTCATCTCACCGAGTTACAACTTTGTCTTCATGAAGCAGTTTGCTAACACTGTTGTCGTGAAATCTGCAAAGTGATATTTGGGAATGCATGGAGGCCCAGGTGAAAACGGAAATATTCTCAGATAAAATCTAGAAAGAAGGTTTCTGAGAGATTGCTTTGGTATTTGTGAATTCATCCCAAAGACATTCACCTTTCCCTTCTTGTAGCAGTTTGCTAACATTGTTTTCTTGGAATCTGCAAAGTGATATTTGGGAGCGCATTGAGGCCTATGGTGAAAATGGAAATATCCTCAGGTAATAACTAGAAAGAAGCTTTCTCAGAAGTTGCTTTCTGATGTGTGAATAGACAACACAGAGATTCACTTTTGCCTTCTTGAAGCAGTTTCCTAACACTGTTGTCGTGGATTCTGCCAAGTGATATTTGGGAGTCCAGTGAGGGTTATGGTGAAAAAGGAAATCTCCTCAGATAAAAACTGGAAGGAAGCGTTCTGTGAAACTGCATTGTGACTCTGTGAATACAACTCACAGAGTTACACCTTCCTTTTCACAGATCCGTTTGCTAACACTCTTTTCTTGAAATCTGCATTGGGATATTTCTTAGCGCAAGGAAGCTGACGGAGACAAAGGAAATATCCTCAAATAAAAACTAGAATGTAGCTTTCTGAGAAACTTCTTGGTGATATGTGAATTCATCTCACCGAGTTACAACTTTGTCTTCGTGAAGCTGTTTGCTAACACTGTTGTCGTACAATCTGAAAAGTGATATTTGGGAGTGCATGGAGGCCCATGGTGAAAACGGAAATATTCTCAGATAAAATCTAGAAAGAAACTTACTGAGAGATTGCTTTGTGATTTGTGAATTCATCAGAAAGACATTCACCTTTCTCTTCTTGTAGCAGATTGCTAACAGTGTTTTCGTGAAATCTGCAAAGAGATATTTGGGAGCACCTTGAGGCCTATGGTGAAAACGGAAATATCCTCAGATATTAACTAGAAAGAAGCTTTCTCAGAAATTGTTTTCTAATGTATGAATACATAACACAGAGATTCACTTTTCCCTTCTTGCAGCAGGTTCCTAACACTGTTGTCATGGTTTCTGCCAAGTGATATTTGGGAGCTCATTGAGGACTATGTTGAAAAACGAAATATCCTCAGCTAAAAACTGGAAAGAAGCGTTCTGAGAAACTGCATCGTCACATTTGGATGCAAGTCACAGAGTTACATGTTCCTTTCCATTGATCCCTTTGCTAAGACTCTTTTATTGAAATCTGCATTGGGATATCTCTCAGCACAATGAAGCTGACGGTGACAAAGGAAATATCCTCAGAGAAAAACTAGAAAGTAGCTTTCTGAGAAACTTCTTTGTGACCTGGGAATTCATCTCATCGAGTTACTACTTTGTCTTCACAAATCAGTTTGCTAACACTGTTGTCGTGGAATCAGCAAAGTGATATTTGGGAGCTCATTGAGGGCTATGGTGAAAAAGATAATGTCTTCAGATTAAAACTTGAAAGTAGCGTTCTGAGAAGCTGCATTATGATGTGTGAATGCAACTCACAGAGTTACACTTTTCTCTTCAGAGATCAGTTTGCTAACATAGTTTTCTTGAAATCTGCAATTGGATACTTAAGAGCACAATGAGGCTTATGGTGACAAAGGAAATATTCTCAGACAAAAACTAGAAGGAACCTTTCTTAGAAACTTCTTTGTGATGTGTGAATTCATCTCACAGAGTTACACTTACGTTTCATGGAGGAATTGAATAACACTATCTTTGAGGAACCTGAGAAGTGCTACGTTGGATCGCATTGAGGCCTAAGCTGTTACAGGAAATATCCTCAATTAAAAACGTGAAAGAAGCTTTGTGACAAACTTCTTTGTGATATGTGAATTCATCTCACAGAGTAACAACTTAGTCTTCATGAAGAAGTTTTCTAACAGTGTTTTCATGGAATCTGCAAAGTGATATTTCGGAGCGCCTTGAGGCCTATGGTGAAAACGGAAATATCCTCAGATAATAACTAGAAAGAAGCTGTCTCAGAAGTTGCCTTCTGATGTGTGAATTCATAACACAGAGATTCACTTTTCCCTTCTTGCAGCAGGTTCCTAACACTGTTGTCGTGGTTTCTGCCAAGTGATACTTGGGAGCTCATTGAGGGCTGTGGTGAAAAAGGAAATATCCTCAGATAAAAACTGGAAAGAAGCATTCTGAAAAACTGCCTTGTGACATGTGCATGCAACTCACAGAGTTACACTTTCTTTTCATTGATTCGTTGCTAAGACTCTTTTCTTGAAATCTGCATTGGGATATCTCTCAGCGCAAAGAAGCTGATGGAGACTAAGGAAATATCCTCAAAGAAAAACTAGAAAATATCTTTCTGAGAAACTTCTTTGTGACATATGAATTCGTCTCACCAAGTTACTACTTTGTCTTCACGAAGCAGTTTGCTAACACTGTTGTCGTGGTATCTGCAAAGTGATATTTTGGAGCTCATTGAGGACTATGGTGAATAAGGAAATATCCTCCGAGAAAAACCAGAATGAAGCTTTCTGAGAAACTGCTTTGTGATGTGTGAATCCACTTCAAAGTGTTACACCACTGTTTCATGGAGGAGTCTGCTAGCACTGACTTTGTGGAAGCTCAGCAGTGATGTCTTGGATATCGTTCAATCCCATGGTGCATAATAAAATATCTTTAGACAAAGCTTCAGGGAAGCCTTCTCAGAAACTTCTTTGTTGTGGGTGAATTCAGCTCACAGTGTTAGATGAGTGTTTTCATTCAGGAGCTTGCTAACAGTGTTTTCGCAGAAACTGCAATATGACACACGGTGGTGCTCCGAGACTACAAAAAAACTCAGCTCAAAAAAGAAAGAAGCTTTCTGAGAAACTGCTGTGTGATGTGTGAATTCAACTCACTGAGTTACTTCTGTGTTTCATGGAGCCGTTTGCTAGCCCTGTTTTTGTGGAATCTGAGAACTGATATTTCAGATCCCTTTGAAGACTACAGGGCCAAAGGAAATATCCTCCGTTAAAAATGAGAAAGAATCTTTCTGAGAAACTTCAATGTGATCTGTCAATTCATCTCACAGAGTTACACCATTCTCCTCATGAAGCCATTCGCTAAGACTGTTCTCTTGGAATTTGCAAAGTGATATTTGGGAACCCAGTGAGGGTTGTGGTGGAAAAGAAAATCACCTCAGATTACAACTGGAGGGAAGCGTTGTGAGAAACTGCATTATGACTTGTGAATGCAACTCACAGAGTTACACTTTCCTTTTCATTGATCCGTTTGCTAACACTCTTTTCTTGAAATGTGAATTGGGTTATTGCTTAGTGCAATGAAGCTGACAGAGACAAAGGAAATATCCTCAAATAAAAACTAGAAAGTCGCTTTGTGAGAAACTTCTTTGTGATATGTGAATTCATCTCACCGAGTTACATCTTTGTCTTCACGAAGCTGTTTGCTAACACTGCTGTCGTGGAATCTGCAAAGTGATATTTGGGAGCACATGAAGACCCATGGTGAAAACGGAAATATCCTCAAATAAATTCTAGAAAGAAGCTTTCTGAAAAATTGCTTTGGTATTTGTGAATTCATCCCAAAGACATTCACCTTTCCCTTCTTGTAGCAGTTTGCTAACAGTGTTTTCGTGGAAACCTCAAAGAGATATTTGGGAGCGCACTGAGGTCTATGGTGAAAACGGAAATATCCTCAGATAATAACTAGAAAGAAGCTTTCTCAGAAGTTGCTTTCTGATGTGTGAATTCATAACACAGAGATTCACTTTTCCCTTCATGCAGCAGGTTCCTAACACTGTTGTTGTGGATTCTGCCAAGTGATATTTGGGAGCTCATTGAGGGCTGGGGTGAAAAAGAAAATATCCTGAAATAAAAACTGGAAAGAAGCGTTCTGAGAAACTGCCTTGTGACATGTGGATGCTACTCACAGAATTACACTTTCCTTTTCATTGATCCCTTGCTAAGACTCTTTTCTTGAAACCTGCATTGAGATATCTCTTAGTGCAATGAAGCTGACAGTGACAAAGGAAATATCCTCAGAGAAAAAGTAGAAAGTAGCTTTCTGAGAAACTCCTTTGTAACATGTGAATTCATCTCACTGAGTTACAACTTTGCCTTCCTGAAGCAGTTTGCTAACACTGTTGTTGTGGAATCTGCAACGTGATATTTGGTAGCTCATTTGGGCTATGGTGAAAAAGGAAATATCCTCAGCTTAAAACTAGAAAGAAGCGTTCTGAGAAACTGCATTATGATGTGTGAATGCAATTCACAGAGTTACACTTTTCTCTTCAGGGATCTGTTGGCTAACACAGTTTTCTTGAAATCTGCAATTGGATACTTAAGAGTGCAATGAGGCTTACAGTGACAAAGGAAATATCCTCAGACAAAAACTACAAAGAAGCTTTCCTAGAAACTTCTTTGTGATGTGTCAATTCATCTCACAGAGCTACACTTACGTTTCATGGAGCAGTCGATTAACACTGTCTTTGAGGAACCTGAGAAGTGCTACCTTGGAACACATTGAGGCATACACTTCTACAGGAAATATCCTCAATTAAAAACGTGAAAGAAGCTTTTTGACAAACTTCTTCATGATATGTGAATTCATCTCACAGAGTAACAACTTAGTCTTCATGAAGCAGTTTTCTAACAGTTTTTTCGTGGAATCTGCAAAGTGATATTTGAGAGCACATTGAGGCCTATGGTGAAAATGGAAATATCCTGAGATAATAACTAGAAAGAAGCTTTCTCAGAATTTGCTTTCTGATGTGTGAATTCATAACACAGAGTTACACTTTTCCCTTCTTGCAGCAGGTTCCTAACACTGTTCTCCTGGATTCTGCCAAGTGATATTTGGGAGCTCATTGAGTGCTGTGGTGAAAAAGGAAATATCCACAGATAAAAACTGGAAAGAAGTGTTCTGAGAAACTGCATCGTGACATTTGGATGCAACTCACAGAGTTACACGTTCCTTTTCATTGATCACTTTGCCAAGACTCTTTTCTTGAAATCTGCATTGGGATATCTCTCAGCACAATGAAGCTGACGGTGACAAAGGAAATATCCTCAGAGAAAAACTAGAAAGTAGCTTTCTCAGAAACTTCTTTGAGACATGTGAATTCATCTCACCGAGTTACAACTTTGTCTTCACGAAGCAGTTTGATAACACTGTAGTCATGAATCTGCAAAGTGATATTTGAGAGCTCATTTAGGGCTATGGTGAAAAAGGAATTATCCTCAGATTGAAACTGGAAAGAAGCGTTCTGAGAAACTACATTATGATGTGTGAATGCAACTCACAGATTTACACTTTTCTCTTCAGAGAGCAGCTTGCTAACACCGTTTTCTTGAAATCTGCAATTGGATTCTTCTGAATGCAATGAGGCTTACAGTGACAGTGGAAATATCCTCCGACAAAAACTACGAAGAAGCTTTCTTAGAAACTTCTTTGTGATGTGTCAATTCATCTCACAGAGTTACACATACGTTTCATGAAGCAGTCGATTAACACTTTAAGGAACCTAAGAAGTGCTACCTTGGATCGCATTGAGGCCTATGGTGTTAAAGGAAATATTCTCAATTAAAAATGTGAAAGAAACTTTCTGACAAACTTCTTTGTGATATGTGAATTCATCTCACAGAGTAACAACTTAGTCTTCATGAAGAAGTTTGCTAACATTGTTTTCGTCTAATTTGCAAAGTGATATTTGGAAATGCATTGGGGCCTATGGTGAAAAAGAAAATATCCTCAGATAATAACTAGAAAGAAGCTTTCTAAGAAGTTGCTTTCTGATGTGTGAATTCATAACACAGAGATTCACTTTTCCCTTCTTGCAGCAGGTTCCTAACACTGTTGTCCTGGATTCTGCCAAGTGATATTTGGGAGCTCATTGAGGGCTGTAGTGAAAAAGGAAGTTTCCTGATATAAAAACTGGAAAGAAGCGATATGAGAAACTGCCTTGTGACATGTGCATGCAACTCACAGAGTTACACTTTCCTTTTCATTGATCTGTTGCTAATACCCTTTTCTTGAAATCTACATTGGAATATCTCTTAGAGCAATGAAGTTGACGGTGATAAAGGAAATACCTTCAGAGAAAAACTAAAATGTAGCTTTCTGAGAAACTTCTTCGTGAGATGTGAATTCATCTCACTGAGTTACAACATTTTCTTCATGAAACAGTTTGCTAACACTGTTATCGTGGATACTGCCAAGTGACATTTGGGAGCTCATTGAGGGCTGTGGTGAAAAAGGAAATATCCTCAGATAAAAACTGGAAAGAAGCTTTCTGAGAAACTGCCTTGTGACATGTGGATGCAACTCACAGAGTTACACTTTCCTTTTCGTTGATCCATTGCTAAGACTCTTTTATTGAAATCTACATTGGGATGTCTTTTAGCGCAAAGAAGCTGAAGGTGACAAAGGAAATAACCTCAGATGAAAACTAGAAAGAAGGTTTATTAGAAGCTTCTTGGTGATGTGTGAATTTACTTCACAGAGTTACACTTATGTTTCATGGAGCAGTCCATTAACACTGCCTTAGAGGAACCTGAGAAGGGCTACATTGGATCCCATTGAGGCCAACGCTGATAAAGGAAATATCATCAGTTAAAGATGTGAAAGAAGCTTTCTGAGAAACTTCTTTGTGATCTGTGAATTCATCTCACAGAGTTACAACTTAGTCTTCAGGAAGCATTTTGCTAACACTCTTTTCGTGGATCCTGCAAAGTGATATTTGGGAGCCCATTGGGGCGCATGATGAAAAAGGAAATATCCCCAAATAATAACTAGAGAGAAGCTTTCTGAGAGATTGCTTTCAGATGTGTGACATCATCACACAGAATTCCACCCTTCCCTTCTTGGAACAGTTTCCTTACACTGGTGTTGTGGATCCTGCAAAGTGATATTTTGGAGCTCATTGAGTGCTATGGTGAAAAAGGAAATATCCTCAGATGAAAACTGCAAAGAAGCCTTCTGAGAAACTGCATTGTGATGTGTGAATGCAACTCACAACGATAAACGTTTGTCGTCAGTGATCAGTTTGCTAACACAGTTTTCTTGAAATCTGCAATGGGATACTTCTTACCGCAATGAAGCTTATGGTGAGAAAGGAAATATCCTCAGATGAAAACTAGAAAGAAGCTTTCTTAGAAACTTCTTGATGATGTGTGAATTCATCTCACAGAGTTACACTTATGCTTCATGAAGCAGGATATTAACACTGCCTTAGACGAACCTGATAAGGGCTACTTTGGATCGCATTGAGGCCAACGCTGATAAAGGAAATATCATCAGTTCAAAACGTAAAAGAAGCTTTCTGAGAAACGTCTTTGTGATCTGTGAATTCATCTCACAGAGTTACAACTTAGTCTTCAGAAAGTAGTTTGCTAACACTCTTTTCATGGAATCTTCAAAGTGATATTTAGGAGTCATTTGGGGCCCATGGTGAAAAAGGACATATACTCACATAATAACTAGAGGGAAGCTTTCTGAGAGATTGCTTTCTGATGTGTGATTTCATCACAAAGAGTTTCAGCCTTCACTTCTTGAAACAGTTTGCTAACACTGTTGTCGTGGATTCTGCAAAGTAATATTTGGGAGCTCATTGAGGGCTATGGTGAAAAAGGAAATATCCTGAGATAAAATCTGGAAAGAAGCTTTCTGAGAAACTGCATTGCAATGTGTGAATGCAACTCACAGAGTTACACGTTTCTCTTCATTGATCAGTTTGCTATCACCGTTTTCTTGAAATCTACAATGGGATACTTCTTAGTGCAATGAAGCTTACAATGACAAAGGAAATATTCTCAGATGAAAACTAGAGAGAAGCTTTCTTAGAAACTTGTTGGTGATGTGTGAATTCATCTCACAGAGTTACACTTATGTTTCCTGGAGCACCCCATTAATACTGTCTTTGAGGAACCTGAGAAGGCATATTTTGGATCGCATTGAGGCCACGATGCTAAAGGAAATATCAGTTAAAAACGTGAAAGAAGCTTTCTGAAAAACGTGTTTGTGATCCGTGAATTCATCTCAGAGAGTTACAACTTAGGCTTCAGGAAGCAGTTTGCTAACACTCTTTTCGTGGAATCTGCAAAGTGATATTTGGGAGTCATTCGGGGCCCATGGTAAAAAAGAAAATATCCTCAGATAATAACTAGAGAGAAGCTTTCTGAGAGATTTCTTTCGAATGTTTCATTTCATCACAAAGAGTTCCACCCTTCCCTTTTTGGAACACATTGCCAACACTGTTGTCGTGGATTCTGCAAAGTGATATTTGGGAGCTCATTGAGGGCTATGGTGAAAAAGGAAATATCCTCAGATCAAAACTGGAAAGAAGCCTTCTGAGAAACTGCATTGCGATGTGTGAATGTAACTCTCAGAGGTACACGTTTGTCTTCAGTGATCAGTTTGCTAACACAGTTTTCTTGAAATCTGCAGTGGGACACTTCTTAGCGCAATGAAGCTCATGGTGACAAAGGAAATATTCTCAGTTGAAAACTAGAAAGAAGATTTTTTAGAAACTTCTTGGTGATGTGTTAATTCATCTCACAGAGTTACAACTTAGTCTTCAAGGAGCAGTTTGCTAATACTCTTTTCATATAATCTGCAAAGTGATACTTGGGAGTCATTTGGGGAATTCTTCTCACAGAGTTACACTTATGTTTCATGGAGCAGTCCATTAACACTGTCTTTGAGGAACCTGACAAG
The DNA here is from genome assembly GCF_002776525.5 of Piliocolobus tephrosceles. NCBI lineage: Eukaryota > Metazoa > Chordata > Mammalia > Primates > Cercopithecidae > Piliocolobus > Piliocolobus tephrosceles. Next base: position 150,290 of record NW_022329087.1, on the reverse strand, counting down.
GGCTACTTTGGATCGCCTTGAGGCCTACACTGATAAAGGAAATATCATCAGTTCAAAACATGAAAGAAACTTTCTGAGAAACTTCTTTGTGATCCGTGAATTCATGTCACAGGGTTCCAACTTAGTCCTCAGGAAGCAGTTTCCTAAAACTCTTTTCGTGGAAATTGCAATGTGATATTTGGGAGGCCATTGGGGCCCATGGTGAAAAAGGGAATATCCTCACATAATAACTAGAGGGAAGCTTTCTGAGAGATTGCCTTCTGATGTGTGACTTCATCACACAGAGTTCCACATTTCCCTTCTGGGAACAGTTGCCTTACACTGTTGCCGTGGATTCTGCAAAAGATATTTGGGAGCTCATTGAGGACTATGATGAAAAATACTATATCCTCAGATAAAAACTGGAAAGAAGATTTCTGAGAAACTGCATAGCGATGTGTGAATGCAATTCACAGAGTTACACGTTTCTCTTCAGTGATCAGTTTGCTAACACAGTTTCCTTGAAATCTGCAATGGGATACTTCTTAGTGCAATGAAGCTTAAGGTGAAAAGGGAAATATCCTCACATGAAAACTAGGAAGAAGCTTCCCTGGAAACTTCTTGGTGATGTGTGAATTCATCTCACAGAGTTACACATATGTTCAAGGAGCAGTCCATTAACACTGTCTTTGAGGAACCTGAGAAGGGCTATTTTGGATCGCATTGAGGACTAAGCTGAGAAAGGAAATATCATGAGTTAAACACGTGAAAGAGGCTTTCTGAGAAACTTCTTTGTGATCTTTGAATTCATCACATAGAGTTACAACATATTCCTCAGGAAGCAGTTTGCTAACATTCTTTTCGTGGAATCTGCAAACTGATATTTGGGAGCCCAATGGGGACCACGGTGAAAAAGGAAATGTCCTCAGATAATAACTAGAGAGGAGCTTTCTGAGAGATTGCTTTGTGATGTGTGATTTCATCA
>NW_022329087.1:0-149316 GCF_002776525.5 Piliocolobus tephrosceles | reverse complement strand
TTGGTGAAGCTTGAATTCATCTCACAGAGTTACACTTATGTTTCATGGAGCAGTCCATTAACACTGTCTTTGAGGAACCTGAGAAGGGCTACTTTGGATCACATTGAGGCTTACACTTTTTAGGGAAATATCCTGAGTTAAAAACGTGAAAGAAGCTTTCTGAGAAACTTGTTTGTGATCTGTGAATTCATCTCACAGAGGTACAACTTAGTCCTCAGGCAGCCGTTTGCTAACACTCTTTTCGTGGAATCTGCAAAGTGATATTTGGGAGCCCATTGGGGCCCATGGTGAAAAAGGAGATATCCTCAGATAATAACTAGAGAGAAGTTTTCTGAGAGATTGCTTTCTGATGTGTGACTTCATCACACAGAGTTCCACCCTTCCCTTCTGGAACAGTTTGATAACACTGTTCTAGTGGATTCTGCAAAGTGATATTTGGGAGCTCATTGAGGGCTATGGTGAAAAGGAAAATATCCTCAGATGAAAAGTGGAAAGAAGCCTTCTGAGAAACTGCATTGTGAGGTGTGAATGTAACTCACAGAGTTACACGTTTCTCTTCAGTGATCAGTTTGCTAACACAGTTTCCTTGAAATCTGCAATGGGATACTTCTTAGCGCAATGAAGCTTACGGTGACAAAGGAAATATCCTCAGTTGAGAGCTAGAAAGAAGCTTTCTTAGAAATTTCTCTGTGATGTGTGAATTCATCCCACAAAATTACATTTATGTTTCTTGGAGCAGTCCATTAACACTGTCTTTGAGGAACCTGAGATGGTCTACTTTGGATCGCATTGAGGCCTAAGCTGATGAAGGAAATATCATGAGTTAAACACGTGAAAGAAGCTTTCTGAGAAACTTCTTTGTGATCTTTGAATTCATCTCACAGAGTTACAACTTAGTCCTCAGGAAGCAGTTTGCTAACATGCTTTTCGTGGAATCTGCAAATTGATATTTGGGAGCCCATTGGGGCCAATAGTGAAAAAGGAAATATCCTCAGATAATAACTAGAGAGAAGCTTTCTGTGAGATTGCTTTCTGATGTGTGACTTCATCACACAGAGTTCCACCCTTCCCTTCTTGGAACAGTTTGCTAACACCTTTGTCATGGATTCTGGAAAGTGATATTTGAGAGCTCATTGAGGGCTATGGGGAGAAAGGAAATATCCTCAGATGAAAACCGGAAAAAAGCCTTCTGAGAAACTGCATTGCGATGTGTGAATGCAACTCACAGAGTTACACGTTTCTCTTCAGTGATCAGTTTGTTAACACAGTTTTCTTGAAATCTGTAATGGGATACTTCTTAGCGTAATGAAGCTTATGGTGACAAAGGAAATATCCTCAGTTGAAAATTAGAAAGAGGCTTTCGTAAAAACTTCTTGGTGATGTGTGAATTCATCTCACAGAGTTACACTTATGTTTCATGGAGCAGTCCATTAACACTGTCTTTGGGGAATCTGAGAAGGGCTACTTTGGATCGCATTGAGGCCTACGCTGATAAAAAACAATCATCCGTTCAAAACGTGAAAGAAGCTTTCTGAGAAACTTGTTTTTGATCTGTGAATTCATCTCAAATGGTTCCAACTTAGTCCTCAGGAAGTAGTTTGCTAACACTCTTTTTGTGGAATCTGCAAAGTGATATTTGGGAGCCCACTGGGGCCCATGGTGAAAAAGAAAATATCCTGAGATAATAATTAGAGAGAAGCTTTTGGAGAGATTACTTTCTGCTGTGTGACTTCATCACACAGAATTCCACCCTTCCCTTCTTGGAAGAGTTTCCTTACACTGGTGTCGTGGATTCTGCAACGTGATATTTGGGAGCTTATTGAGGGCTATAATGAAAAAGGAAATATCCTCAGATGAAAACTGGAAAGAAGCCTACAGAGAAACTGCATTGCAATGTGTGAATGCAACTCATAGAGTTACACGTTTCTCTTCAGTGATCAGTTTGCTAACACAGTTTTCTTGAAATCTACAATGGGATACTTCTTAGCGCAATGAATCTTACGGTGAAAAAGGAACATTCTCAGATCAAAACTAGAGAAAAGCTTTCGTAGAAACTTCTTGGTGATTTGTGAATTTATCTCAAAGAGTTATACTAATTTTTCATGAAGCAGTCCATTAACACTGTCTTTGAGGAACGTGAGAAGGGCTACTTTTCATCGCATTGAGGCTTATCCTGATAAAGGAAATATCATCAGTTCAAAATGTGAAAGAAGCTTTGTGAGAAACTTCTTTTTGATCTGTGAATTGATTTCACAGCGTTACAACTTAGTCCTCAGGAAGCAGTTTCCTAACACTCTTTCGTGGAATCTGCAAAGTGATATTTGGGATCCCATTGGGGCCCATGGTGAAAAAGGAAATATCCTCAGATAATAAGTAGAAAGAAGCTTTCTGAGAGATTGCTTTCTGTTGTGTGACTTCCTCACACAAAGTTCCACCCTTCCCTTCTTGGAACAGTTTGCTTACACTGGTGTCGTGGATTCTGCAAAGTGATATTTGGGAGCTGATTTAGGGCTATCGTGAAACAGGAAATATCCTCAGATTAAAACTAGAAAGAATCCTTCTGAGAAACTGCATTGCGATGTGTAAATGCAACTCACAGATTTACACGTTGCTCTTCAGTGATCAGTTTGCTAAAACCGTTTTCTTGAAATCTAAAATGGGATACTTCTTAGCGTAATGAAGCTTACAGTGAAAAAGGAATATCCCCAGATCAAAACTAGAGAGAAGCTTTCTTAGAAACTTTTTGGTGATGTATGAATTCATCTCACAGTGTTACACTTATGTTTCAGGGAGCAGTCCATTAACAATGTCTTTGAGGAATCTGAGAAGGACTACTTTGGATCGCATTGAGGCCTACGCTAATAAAGGAAATGTCATCAGTTAAAAACGTGAAAGAATCTTTCTGAGAAACTTCTTTGTGATCTGTGAATTCATCTTACAGAGTTACAACTTAGTCTTCAGGAAGCAGTTTGCTAACAATCTTTTCGCGGAATCTGCAAGGTGATATTTGGGAGCACATTGGCGCCATGGTGAAAAAGGAAATATCCTCAGATATTTCCTTTAGTTATTCTCTAACATTCTCTCTATTTATTATCTAGAGAGAAGCTTTCTGAGTGGTTGTTTTCTGATATGTGACTTCATCACACAGAGTTCCACCCTTCCCTTCTTGGAACAGTTTCCTTACACTGGTGTCCTGGATTATGCAAAGTGATATTTGGGAGCTCATTGAGGGCTATGGTGAAAAAGGAAATATCCTCAGATAAAAACTGGAAAGAAGCCTTCTGAGAACCTGCATTGTGATGTGTGAATGTAACTCACAGGGTTTCACGTTTGTCTCCAGTGATCAGTTTGCTAACACAGTGTTCCTGAAATCGGCAATGGGATACTTCTTAGCGCAATGAAGCTTATGGTGACAAAGGAAATATCCTCAGATGAAAACTAGAAAGAAGCTTTCTTGGAAACTTCTTGGTGATTTGTGAATTCATTGCACAAAGTTACACTTATGTTTCTTGGAGCAGTCCATGAACACTGTGTTTGAGGAACCTGAGAAGGGCTACTTTGGATCGCATTGAGGACCACACTGATAAAGGAAATGTCATCAGTTAAAAACGTGAAAGAAGCTGTCTGAGAAACTTCTTTGTGATCTGTGAATCCATCTCACAGAGTTACAACTTAGTCCTCAGCAAGCTGTTTCCTTACACTCTTTTCGTGGCATCTGCAAAGTGATATTTGGGAGCCCATTGGCGCCTATGGTGAAAAAGGAAATATCCTCCGATAAAAACTGGAAAGAAGCCTCCTGAGAAACTGCATTTCGCTGTGTGAATTCATCTCACTGTGTTACACGTTTTTCTTCAATGATCAGTTTGCCAACACAGATTTCATGAAATCTGCAATGGGATATTTCTTAGCGCAATGAAGCTTATGGTGACAAAGGAAATATCCACAGGTGAAAACTAGAAAGAAGCTTTCTTAGATACTTCTTGGTGATGTGTGAATTCATCTCACAGAGTTACACTTATGTTTCATGGAGAAGTCCATTAACACTCTCTTTGAGGATCCTCAGAAAAGCTACTTTGGATCGCATTGAGGCCTACGCTGATAAAAGTAATATCATCAGTTAAAAACGTGAAAGAATTAATTTTCGAATAAGGAGTAAGGAAAGCATCCAGTTTCAGCGTTCTACTTCTGGCTAGTTAATTTTCCCAGCAACATTTAATAAATAGGGAATCCTTTCCCCATTTCTTGTTTCTCTCAGGTTTGTCAAAGATCAGATGGCTGTAGATGTGTGGTACTATTTCTGAGCACTCTGTTCTGTCCATTGGTCTGTATCTCTGTTTTGGTACCAATACCATGCTGTTTTGGTTACTGTAGCCTTGTAGTATAGTTTGAAGTCAGGTAGCGTGACGCCTCCAGCTTTGTCCTTTTGACTTAGGATTGTTTTGGCAATGCGGGTTCTTTTTTGTTTCCATATGAACATTAATGCCGTTTTTCCCAATTCTGTGAAGAAACTCATTGGTACCTTGATGGGGATGGCGTTGAATCTCTAAATAACCTTGGGCAGTATGGCCATTTTCACCATATTGATTCTTCCTATCCATGAGCATGGTATGTTCTTCCATTTGTTAGTGTCCTCTTTTATTTCACTGAGCAGTGGTTTGTAGTTCTCCTTGAAGAGGTCCTTTACATCCCTTGTAAGTTGGATTCCTAGGTATTTTATTCTCTCTGAAGCAATTGTGAATGGAAGTTCATTCATGATTTGGCTTTCTGTTTGTCTGTCACTGGTGTATAAGAATGCTTGTGATTTTTGCACATTAATTTTGTATCCTGAGACTTTGCTGAAGTTGCTTATCAGCTTAAGGAGATTTTGGGCTGAGACAATGGGGTTTTCTAAATATACAATCATGTCATCTGCAAACAGGGACAATTTGTCTTCTTCTTTTCCTAACTGAATACCCTTTATTTCTTTCTCTTGCCTGATTGCCCTAGTCAGAACTTCCAACACTATGTTAAATAGGAGTGGTGAGAGAGGGCATCCCTGTCTTGTGCCAGTTTTCAAAGGGAATTTTTCCAGTTTTTGCCCATTCAGTATGATAATGGCTGTGGGTTTGTCATAAGTAGCTCTTATTATTTTGAGATACATTCCATCAATACCGAATTTTTTGAGAGTTTTTAGCATGAAATACTTTGAATTTTGTCAAAAGCCTTTTCTGCGTCTATTGAGATAGCCATGTGGTTTTTGTCTTTGGTACTGTTTATATGCTGGATTATGTTTATTGATTTGCGAATGTTGAATCAGCGTTGCATCCCAGGGATGAAGCCCAATTGATCATGGTGGATAAACTTTTTGATGTGCTGCTGAATCCGGTTTGCCAGTATTTTATTGAGGATACCATCAGAGTGAACAGGCAACCTACAGAATGGGAGAAAAGTTTTGCAATCTACTCATCTGACAAAGGGCTGATATCCAGAATCTACAAAGAACTCAAACAAATTTACAAGAAAAAAACAAACAACCCCATCAAAAAGTGGGCAAAGTATATGAACAGACATTTCTCAAAAGAAGACTTTCACACAGCCAACAGACACATGAAAGAATGCTTATCATCACTGGCCATCAGAAAAATGCAAATCAAAACCACAATGAGATACCATCTCACACCAGTTAGAATGGCAATCATTAAAAAGTCAGGAAAGAACAGATGCTGGAGAGGATGTGGAGAAATAGGAACACTTTTACACTGTTGGTGGGATTGTAAACTAGTTCAACCATTATGGAAAACAGTATGGCGATTCCTCAAGGATCTAGAACTAGATGTACCATATGACCCAGCCATCCCACTACTGGGTATATACCTAAAGGATTATAAATCATGCTGCTATAAAGACACATGCACATGTACATTTATTGTGGCATTATTTTCAATAGCAAAGACTTGGAATCAACCCAAATGTCCATGTGTGACAGACTGGATTAAGAAAATGTGGCACATATACACCATGGAATATTATGCAGGCATAAAAAGAGATGAGTTTGCGTCCTTTCTAGGGACATGGATGCAGCTGGAAACCATCATTCTTAGCAAACTATCACAAGAACAGAAAACGGAACACCACATATTCTCACTCATAGGTGGGAACTCAACAATGAGATCACTTGGACTCGGGAAGGGGAACATCACACATCGGGGCCTATCATGGGGAGGGGGGAGGGTGGAGGGATTGCATTGGGAGTTATACCTGATATAAATGACGAATTGATGGGTGCTGACGAGTTGATGGGTGCAGCACACCAACATGTCACAAGTATACATATGTAACAAACCTGCAGGTTATGCACATGCACCCTAGAACTTAAAGTATAATGAAAAAAAGAAAAAAAAAGGTTAAAGAAGATTTCTGAGAAACTTCTTTGTGATCTGTGAATTCATCTCACAGAGTTACGACTTAGTCTTCAGGTAGTAGTTTGCTAACACTCTTTTCGTGGAATCTGCAAAGTGATATTTGGGAGCCCATTGGGGCCCATGGTGAAAAAGGAGTTATCCTCAGATAATAACTAGAGAGAAGTTTTCTGAGAGATTGCTTTCTGATGTGTGACGTCATCACACAGAGTTCCAACCTTCCCTTTTTGGAACAGTTTGCTAACACTGTTGTCGTGGATTCTGCAAAGTGATATTTGGGAACTCATGAAGGGCTATGGTGAAACAGGAAATATCTTCAAATAAAAATTGGAAAGAAGCTTTCTGAGAAACTGCATTGTGATGTGTGAATGCAACTCACAGAGTTATACGTTTCTCTTCATTGATCAGTTTGCTAACACAGTTTTCTTGAAATCTGCAATGGGATACTTCTTAGCGCAATGAAGATTATGGTGACAAAGGAAATATCCTCAGATGAAAAATAGAAAGAAGCTTTCTTAGTAACTTCTTGGTGATGTGTGAATTCACCTCACAGAGTTACACATATGTTTCATGGAGCAGTCCATTAACACTGTCTTTGAGGAACATGAGAAGGGCTACTTTTGATCACATTGAGGCCTAAGCTGATAAAGGAAATATCATCAGTTCAAAACGTGAAAGAAGCTTTCTGGGAAACTTATTTGTGATCTGTGAATTCATCTTACAAAGTTACAACTTAGTCCTCAGGAAGCTGTTTGCTAACACTCTTTTCGTGGAATCTGCAAAGTGATATGTGGGAGCCCATTGGGGCCCATGGTGAAAAAGAAAATATCCTCAGATAATAACTAGAGAGAAGCTTTCTGAAAGATTGCTTTCTGATGTGTGACTTCATCACACAGAATTCTCCCCTTCCCTCTTTGGAACAGATTGCTATCACTGTTTTCATGAATTCTGCAACGTGATATTTGGGAGCTCATTGAGGGCTATGATGAAAAAGGAAATATCCTCAGATAAAAACTGAAAGAAGCTTTCTGAGAGACTGCATTGCGATGTGTGAATGCAACTCACAGATTTACACGTTTCTCTTCAGTGATCAGTTTCCTAACACCGTTTTCTTGAAATCTTCAGTGGGATACTTCTTAGCGCAGTGAAGCTTACAGTGACAAAGGAAGTATCCTCAGATGAAAACCAGAAAGAAGCTTTCTTAGAAACTTCTTAGTGATGAGTGAATTCATCTCACAGAGTTACAGTTATGTTTCTTGGAGCAGTCCATGAACGCTGTCTATGAGGAACCTGAGAAGGGCTACTTTGGATCGCATTGAGGCCTACACTGATAAAGGAAATATCATCAATTAAAAACGTGAAAGAAGCATTGTGAGAAACTTCTTTGTGATCTGTGAATTCTTATCACAGAGTTAGAACTTTGTCCTCAGGAAGCAGTTTGCTAACACTGTTTTCGTGGAATCTGCAAAGTGATATTTGGGATCCCATTGGGGCCCATGGTGAAAGACGAAATATCCTCAGATAATAACTAGAGAGAAGCTTTCTGAGAGATTGCTTTCTGATATGTGACTTAATCACACAGAGTTCCACCCTTCCCTTCTTGGAACAGTTTGCTAACACCGTTGTCGTGGATTCTGCAAAGTGATATTTGGGAGCTCTGAAACTGCTCTGTGTCACGTGAATTCTCCTCACACAGTTAAGGTACTCTTTCATTGTGCAGTATTATAACATTGTTTTTGTTTAGTCTGCGATGGGATCTTCACGAGAGTTTTGTGGCTTACAGTGAGAAAAGAAACGTCTTCAGATAGATTCAGATAGAATCTGGATGGAAGCTTTCTGAGCAGCTGCTTTGTGACGTTTGCATTCCACTCACAGAAATATACCCCTCTTCCCCTAGAGGATTCCTGAATCCCTTTTGGAGAAAAGGCTACCAGGAGATATTTGGGAGTATAGTGATGAGTATGGTGAAAAAGGAAATATCATCAGACAAAAACTGGAAATTATATTTCTGTGTTGGATATATTTATGTGTGTCACATAGTTAAAACTTTAATTAGGCCGGGCGGGGTGGTTCAAGCCTGTAATCCCAGCACTTTGGGAGGCCGAGACAGGCGGATCACTAGGTCAGGAGATCAAGACCATCTTGGCTAACCCTGTGAAACCCCGTCTCTACTAAAAATACAAAAAACTAGCCAGGTGCGGTGGTGGGCGCCTGCAGTCCCAGCTACTCCGGAGGCTGAGAAAGGAGAATGGTGAGAACCCAGGAGGCGAACCTTGCAGTGAGCTGAGATCAAGCCACTGCACTCCAGCCCAGGTGACAGAGCAAGACTCCATATCAAAAAACAAAACAAAAAAAAAAAAACTTTAATTGTCTTAGGCAGTATTGGACCTCCGTCATGCACAGTCCCGTGAAGAGATATTCGGGAGGACCTTCAGACCTATGGTGTAAGAGGAGTTATCATCAGATAAAAACTGGATAGAAGCTTTCTGAGAAACTACATTGTGATGTGTGCATTCCACTCAGGGAGATATACCTCTTTTCTCACAAGGCAGTGTTTGAACGCTGTTCCTGTGAAACCGCAAAAGTGATATTTCCGAACACATTGAGGACTATGGTGAATAGTGAAATATACTGAAATAAAATCGAGGAAGAAACTTTCCAAGAATCTGCTCTTGGATATGTGAATTCACTTCACAGAGTTAATGCTTACTCTATGTTACCTAGTTTCAAAATTCTGTTTTTGAAGAATCTGTGAAGGGATATTTAGTGACGCATGGTCACTTGTGGTGAGCAAGGAAACGTCTTCTGATGAAACCTGCAGAGAAACGTTCTGAGCAACTGGTTTGCGATGTGTATTCGTCACATAGTGTTAAACCATTCATTGGATTGAGCAGCGTGGAATCACTGTTTTTGTGGAATCAGAGGAAGGACATTTGGGAACGATGCTAGGAATATGGGGAAAGCAATATCCTCAGGTAAAATCCAGAAGGAAGCTTTGCGAAACGATTTTGTGTTGTTTGTATTCATCTCAGAGAGATAATCATTCTTTGGAATGAGGAGTATCCAATCACTCTTTCTGTGGAATCAGAGAAAGTACATTTTGAAACTCTCTTTAGAATATCCTGAAATAGAAACAACCTCAGATGGAAACCAGAAGGAAGCTTTCTGTGAAACTGCTCTGTGTCATGTGAATTCCGCTCACTCAGTTAAGCTTCTCTTTTCATTGAGCTGTATAAAAACACTGTTTTTGTTTAATCTGTGAAGGGATACTCTGGAAGGCTTTGAGGCATACGGTGAGAAAGGAAACGTCTTTAGATAGAAACTGGTGAGAAGCTTTCTGAGGAGCTGCTTTGTGACGAGTGTATTCCACTCTGAGAAATATACCATTCTTCTCCTAGAGGTTTCTGGAAACCCTTTTGGAGAAAAAGCTACCAAAAGATAATCGATAATCGGGAGTATAGCGACGACTGTGGTGAAAAAGGAAATGTCCTCAGACAAAACCTGGAAAGAAGATTTCTGTGAAACTGCTTAATGTTAGATATAATGATTCGTCTCGCATAGTTAAAACTTTAATTATATTATGCAGTTTGGAAACTCCGTCATGCACACATCTGTGAAGGGACATTTGGGAGCACATTCAGGCCTCTGGTGAAAGAGGAGATATCTTCAGATAAAAAGTGGACCGAAGCTTTCAGAGAAACTACTTTGTGATGTATGAATTCCACTCAGGGAGTTATACCTCTTTTCTGACAAGGCAGTGTTTGAACACAGTTCCTGTGAAACCAAAAAAAAAAAATGATATTTCGAAACGCATTGAGGACTATGGCAAATAGTGAAATATACTGAAATAAAATTGAGGAAGAAACGTTCAAAGAATCTGTGTCTGATATGTGCATTCACTTCACAGAGTTAATGCTTACACTATGTTGCCCGGTTTCGAAACTCAGTCTTGGAGAATCTGTGAAGGGATATTTAGTGATGTCTGGAGGCTTGTGGTGAGTGAGGAAATGCCTTCCGATGAAACCTGCAGAGAAACATTCTGAGCAATGGCTTGCAATGTGTGTATTCGTCTCATAGAGTTAAACCATTCTTTGGATTGAGCAGCTTGAAATCACTGTTTATGTGGAATCTGAGGAAGGACATTGGGAACGATCAATAGAATATGGAGAAAGAAATATCCTCAGGTAAAATCCAGAAGGAAGCTTTCTGTGAAAATGCTCTGTGTCGTCTTATTTCCTCTCACTCAGACAAGCCTCTCTTTTCATTGAGCAGTTTTCTAGCCATGTGTATGCTTAGTGTGTGATGGGATATTCGGGAGAACTTTGAGACTAACGGTGAAAAAGGAAATATGTTCAGACCGAAACTGGCAGGAGCTTTCCCAGGAACTGCTTTGTGACGTGTGCATTCAAGTCAAAGTGTAATACCTCTCTTCTCATACAGCATCAAGGAAACCCTTTTGGAGAAACAGCTACCAAATGATATTCAGGAGCATGTTGAGGCTGATGGTGAAAAGGGAAATAGCCTCAGACAAATACTGGAAAGAAGCTTTCTAGGACACTACCCTTTGGTATGTGTAATCATCTCAGATAGATAAAGCTTTCTTTGCATTACACAGTTTGGAAATTGTCTTGAACGGATCCACGAAGGACCTTCGGGAACACCTTCTGGACTATGGTGAAAAAGGAAATATCTTCAGGTAAAAACTGGAAAGAAGCATTCTGTGAATCTACTTTTTGATATGTTTATTCGTCTCACATAGATGAAGCTTTCTTTATGTTACGCAGATTGAAAACTCCCTCGTGGATGGATCCACAAAGAGATAATATGGATCACATTCAGGCCTATGGTAAAATAGGAAATACAGTCAGGTAAAGACTGGAGAGAAGTTTTCTGACAAACTGCTTGGTGATGTGTGTATTCAACTCAGGGAGTTATAACTTTCTTCTCATAAGGCACAGTTTGAACACTGTTCCAGTAAAACCAAAAGAGTGATATTCTGAGCACATTGAAGACTATGGCAAGAAGTGAAATGTCGTCCAATAAAAAACAGAAAGAAGCACTCAAAGAAACTGCTCTGTGACATGTCCATTCTTTTCACAGGTTAAAGCTTTCTCTACATTTCCCAGGTTGAATGCCGGTTTTTGAGGGTTCTGTGAAGGGATAGTAGGTGGCTACTGGAGACCTGTGTGAGGCAAGGAAATGTCTTCCATCAAAAATCGGAGAGAAGCTTTCTGCACAACACTTTTGTGATGTGTGTATTCATCTCATAGAATAAAAAATCATTCTTTCGATTGAGCAGTTTGAAATCACTGTATCTTTGGAATCTGAGTAATGACGTTTGGAAACGCTCTTTAGAATATATTGAAAAAGAAATAACCTCACACAGAAACCAGAAGAGAGCTTTCTGTGAAACTGCTCTGTGTCACGTGAATTCCACTCACAGAGTTAAGCTTCTCTTTTTATTGAACTGTATAATAACACTATTTTTGATGAGTCTGCGAAGGGATATTCTGTAGGGCGTTGAGTCTTACTGTGAGAAGGGAAACATCTTCAGATAAAAACTGGAGAGAAGCTTTCTGAGGAGCTGCTTTGTGACGTTTGCCTTCCACTCACAGAAATATACTTTCTTTTCCTAGGGGATTCCGGAATCCCTTTTGAAGAAAAAGCTACCAAGAGTTATTTGGGAGTATAGCAATGACTATGGTGAAAATGAAAATAATCTCAGACAAAAACTAGAAAGAAGATTTCTGTGAAACTGCTTTGTGTTAGATATATTTATTCGTCTCACATAGTTAAAACCTTAATTATATTACACAGTTTCGCAACTCAGTCACGCACAGATCTGTGAAGGGACGTTCGGGAGCACAGTCAGGCCTACGGTGAAAGAGGAGATATCTTCAGATAAAAACTGGATAGGAGCTTTCTGAGAATCTACTTTTTGATGTATGCATTCCACTCAGGGAGTTATACCTCTTTTCTCAAAAGGCAGTGTTTGAACACTGTTTCTGTTGAACTGGAAATGTGATATTTTGGAACGCATTGAGGACTAAAGTGAATAGTGAAATATACTGAAATAAAATAGAGGAAGAAGCGTTCCAAGAAGGTGCTCTCTGATATGTGCATTCACTTCACAGAGTTAATGCTTACTCTATGTTGCCCAGTTTCGAAACTCTGTCTTTGAAGTATCTGTGAAGGGATATTTAGTGACGCCTTGAGGCTTCTGGTGTGTGAGGAATCGTTTTCCGATGAAACCTGCAGGGAACCGTTCTGAGAAAGTGCTTTGTGATATGTGTATTTGCCTCTTAGTGTTAAACTATTCTTTGGATTGAGTAGCTTGAAATCACTCTTTTTGTGGAATATGAGGAAGGACATCCTTAGAATATGGAGAAAGAAATACCCTCAGGTAAAATCCAGAAGGAAGCTTTCTGTGAAACTGCTCTGTGTCGTCTTAATTCCTGTCACTAAGATAAGCCTCTCCTTTCATTGAGCAGTTTTCTAACCCTGTGTATGTTTAGCGTGTGATGGGATATTCGGGAGCACTTTGAGGCTAACAGTGAAAAAGGAAATATTCTCAGGCCAAAAGTGGAGAGAAGCTTTCCAAGGAACAGCTTTGTGACGTGTGCATTCCAGTCACAGTGTTATACCTCTCTTTTCATGCAGCGTTGGGGAAGCCTTTTTAGAGAAACAGGTTCCAAGTGGTATTCGGGAGCATGTTGATGACGATGATGAAAAGGGAAAGAGCCTCAGACAAAAACTGGAAAGAAGCTTTCTAGGAAACTACTCTGTGACAAGTGTAATCATCTCACGTAGATAAAGCTTTCTTTACATTACGCAGCTTGGAAACTGTCATGGACGGATCCACGAAGGGAACTTCGAGAGCACATTCTGCACTATGGTGAAAAACGGAATACCTTCAGATAAAAACTGGAAGGAAGCTTTCTGTGAATCTGCTTCTTGCTATGTTTATTCATCTCACATAGATGAAGCTTTCTTTACATTACACAGCTTGGAAACTCCCTCGTGGATGGATCGGTTAAAGGATATTTGAGAACACATTCGGGCCTATGGTGAAATAGGAAATAAAGTCAGATAAAAACTGATGAGAAGCTTTCTGAGAAACTGCTCTGTGATGTGTGTATTCCACTCAGGGAGTTATAAGTTTCTTCTCATAAGGCACAGTTTAAACACTGTTCCTGTAAAACCAAAAGAGTGATATTTGGAGCCCATTGAAGACTATGGCACAAAGTGAAATGTCTTCCAATAAAAAACAAAAAGAAGCAGTCGAAAAACTGCTCCCTGACATGTCCATACTTTTTACAGTGTTAAAGTTTACTCTGCATTTCCCAGTTTTAAAGTTGGTCTTTGAGGGTTCTGCGAAGGTATAGTAAGGGAGAACCGGAGGACTGTGTGAGGCAAGGAAATGTCTTCCATTGAAAATCAGAAAGAAGCTTACTGCGCAACTCTTTTGTGAAGTTTGTGTTCATCTCATAGAGTTAAATCATTCTTTCGATTGAGCATTTTGAAATCACTGTTTCTATCGAATCTGATAAAGGACATTTGGAAACGCTGTTTAGAATATCCTGAAAAAGAAATAACCTCAAATAGAAACCAGAAGGAATCTTTATGTGAACCTGTTCTGTGTCACGTGAATTCCGCTCACACAGCTAAGCTTTTCTTTTTGTTGAGCTGTATCATAACACTGTTTTTGTTTAGTCTGCAAAGGGATATTCTAGAGGGCTTTGAAGCTTATGGTGAGAAAGGAAACATCTTCAGAAAGAAACTGGAGAGAAGGTTTCTGAGGAGCTGCTTTGTGACGTGGGCATTGCACTCACAGAAATATATCTTTCTTCTCCTAGAGGATTCTGGAATCTCTTTTGGAGAAAAAGCTACAAAACAGATATTCAGGACTATAGGAAAGGCTATGGTGAAAAAGGAAATATCCTCAGACAAATACTGGAAAGATTTGTGTGAAACTGCTTTGTGTTAGATTTATTTATTCATCTTGCATAGTTAAAGCTTTAATTATATTATGCGTTTTGGAAACTCCGTGATGCACAGATCAGCAAAGGGACATTCGGGAGCACATTGAGGCCTACGGTGAAAGAGGAGATATCTTCAGATAAAAACTGGATAGTAGCTTTCTGAGAAACTACTTTGTGATGTATGCATTCTACTCAGGGAGTTATACCTCTTTTCTCACAAGACAGCGTTTGAACACTGTTCCTGTGAAACTGAAAATGTGATAATTTGGAACGCGTTGAGGACTATGGCGAATAGTTATATATACTGAAATAAAATCGAGGAAGAAACGTTCCAAGAATCTGCTCTCTGATATGTGCATTCACGTAACAGAGTTAATGCTTACTCTATGTTGCCCAGCTTTGAAACTCTCTCTTTGATGTGTCTGTGAAGGGATAATTAGTGACACCCGGAGGCTTCTGGTGAGTGAGGAAACTTTTTCTGATGAAACCTGCAGAGAAAGGTTCTGAGTTACTGCTTTGTGATGTGTGTATTCATCTCCTAGCGTTAAACCATTCTTTGTATGGAGCAGCTTGAAATCACTCTTTTTGTGGAATCTGAGGAAGGACATTTGGAAACGATCCTTAGAATTTGGAGAAAGAAATATCTTCAGGTAAAATCCAGAAGGAAGCTTTCTGTGAAAGTGTTCTGTGTCACCTTAATTCCTCTCACTGAGAAAAGCCTCTCTTTTCCTTGAGCAGTTTTCTAGCCCTGTCTATGTTTAGAGTGTGATGGGATATTCAGGAACACTTTGACGCTAATGGTGAAAAAGGAAATATGTTCAGACCGAAACTGGAGAGATGCTTTCCGAGGAACTGTTTTGTGAAGTGTGCATTCCACTCACAGTGTTATACCTCTCTTCTCTTACACCATCGGGGAAAGACTTTTTGAGGAACAGGTAACAAGTGATATTCGAGAGCACGTTGATGCCAATGGTGAAAAAGGAAATAGCCTCAGACAAACCTGGAAAGAAGCTTTCTAGGAAACTACTCTGTGATATGTGTAATCATCTCACATAGATAAAGCTTTCTTTACATTACGCAGCTTGGAAACTTTCATGTACCGAACCACGAAAGGACCTTCAGGAGCACATTGCAGCCTATGGTGAAAAATGAAATATCATCAGATAAAAACTGGAAAGAAGCTTTCTGTGAATCTGCTTTTTGCTATGTTTATGTATCTCACATAGGTGAAGCTTTCTTTACAACACAGCTTGAAAACTCCCTCGTGGATGGATCCACGAAGGGATATTTGGGATCACTTTTGGGTCTATGGTGAAATAGGAAATAGAGTCAGATAAAAACTGGAGAAAAGCTTTCAGAGAAACTGCTTGGTGATATGTGCATTCCACTCAGGGAGTTATAATTTTCTTCTCATAAGGCACAGTTTGAACACTGATCCTGTAAAACCATAAGGGTGATATTCGGAGCATATTGAAGATTATGGCAAAAAGTGAATTGTCGTCCAACAAAAAACAGAAAGAAGCACTCGAAGAAACTACTCTCTGACACGTCCATTCTTTTCAGAGGGATAAAGCTTACCCTACATTTCCCAGTTTTAAAGTCGGACTTTGAGGCTTCTGTGAAGGGATCGTAAGTGGCAACTTGATGCCTGTGTGAGGCAAGGAAATGTCTTTCATCAAAAATCAAAGTGAAGCTTTCTGTGCAAGTCTTCTGTGATGTTTCTATTCATCTCAGAGAGGTAAATCATTCTCTGGATTCAGCAGTTTGAAATCACTCTTTCTGTGGAATCTGAGAAAGGATGTTAGGAAACGTTCTTTAGAATATCCTGAAAAAGTACTAACCACAGAGAGAAACCAGAAGGAAGCTTTCTGTGAAACTGCTCTGTGTCACGTGAATTCCACTCACACAGTTAAGCTTCTCTTTCATTGAGCTGTATCATAACACTGTTTTTGTTTATTCTATGAAGGGATATTCAGGAGTGCTTTGTGGCTTACGGTGAGATAGCAAACAAATTCAGATAGAAACAGAAGAGAAGCTTTTTGAGGAGCTTCTTTGTGACGTGTGCATTCCACTCACAGAAATATATCTTTTTTCTCCTAGAGGATTCCATAATCCCTTTTGGAGAAAAAGCTACCAAGAGATATTCGAGAGTATGGTGACAAATATGGTGAAAAATTAAAGATCCTCAGACAAAAACTGGAAAGAAGATTTGTGTGAAACTGCTTTGTGTTAGATATATTTATTCGTCTCACATACTTAAAACTTTTATAATATTACACAGTTTGGAAACTCCGTCATGCACAGATCTGCGAAGGGACATTCAGAAGCACATTCAGGCCTACAGTGAAAGAGGAGATATCTTCAGTTAAAAACTGGATAGAAGCTTTCTGAGAAATTACTTTGAGATTTATGCATTCCACTCAAGGAGTTAGACCTCTTTTCTCACAAGGCAGTGTTTGAACATGGATACTCTGAAACCAAAAAAGTGATATTTCTGAATGCTTTGAGGACTATTGCAAATAGTGAAATATACTGAAATAATATCGAGGAAGAAGCGTTCCAAGTATCTGCTCTCTGATATGTGCATTCACTTCACAGAGTTAATGCTTACTCTATGTTTCCCAGTTTCAAAATCCTGTCTTTGAAGAATCTGGGAAGGGATATTTAGTGACGGCCAGAGGCTTGTGGTGAGTGAGGAAACGCTTTCTGATGAAAACTGCAGAGAAACGTTCTGAGCAACTGCTTTTTGACGTGCGTATTCGTCTCATAGAGCTAAACCATTCTTTGGATTGAGAAGCTTGGAATCACTGTTTTTGTGGAACCTGAGGAAGAACATTTGGGAACGATCCTGAGAATATGGAGAAAGAAATATCCTCAGGTAAAATCCAGAGGGAAGATTTCTGTGAAACTGCTCTGTGTCTTCTTAATTCCTCTCACTCAGATAAGTCTCTCTTTTCATTGAGCAGTTTTATGGCCCTGTGTATGTTTAGTGTGTGAAGGGATATTTGGGAGCACTTTGAGGCTAATAGTGAAAGAGGAAGTGTGTTCAGAACGAAACTGGAGAGAAGCTTTAGAAAGAACTGTTTTGTGATGTGTCTTCCAGTCACAGTGTTATACCTCTCTTCTCATACAGCGTCACAAAACCCTTCTCGAGAAACAGGTACCAAGTGATATTTGGGAGCATGTTGATGCTGACGGTGAAAGGGAAATAGCCTCAGATATAAACAGGAAAGAATCCTTCTAGGAAACTACTCTGTAATATGTGTAATCATCTCACATAGATAAAACTTTCTTTACATTACTCGTCTTGGAGACTGTCATGGACAGATGCACGAAGGGACCTTCATGAGCACATTCTGGACTATGGTGAAAAAGGAAATATCTTCAGATAAAAACTGGAAAGAAGCTTTCTGTGAATCTGCTTTTTGCTATGTTATTTATCTCACATAGATGAAGCCTTCTTTATATACTGCAGCTTGGAACCTCCATCGTGGATGGATCTGCGAAGGGATATTTGGGATCACATTCGGGCCTAAGGTGAAAGAGGAAATATAGTCAGATAAAAACTGGAGAGAAGCTTTCTGAGAAGCTGCTTGGTGATGTGTGCATTCCACTCAGGGAGTTTTAACTTTCTTCTCATAAGGCACAGTTTGAACACTGTTCCTGTAAAACCAAAAGAGTGATATTCTGAGCACATTGAAGACTATGGCACAAAGTGAAATGTCTTCCAATAAAAAACCGAAAGAAACAGTTGAAGAAACTGCTCCCTGACATGTCAATACTTTTCACAGTGTTAAAGTTTACTATACATTTCCCAGTTTGAAAGTTGGTCTTTGAGGGTTCTGCGAAGGGATAGTAAGTGGTGACCAGAGGCCTGTGTGAGGCAAGGAAATGTCTTCCATCGAAAATCAGAAAGAAGCTTTCTACACAACACTTTTGTGACGTTTGTATTCATCTCATAGAATAAAAAATCATTCTTTGGATTGAGCAGTTTGAAATCACTGTATCATTGAATCTGAGAAAGGATATTTGGAAACGGTCTTTAGAATATCCTGAAAAAAAAAAAAAATAACCTCAGAGAGAAACAAGAAGGAAGCTTTCTGTGAAACTGCTCTGTGTCACGTGAATTCTGCTCACACAGTTAAGCTTCTTTTTCATTGAACTGTATCATAACACTGTTATTGATTATTCTGTGAAGGGATATTCTATAGGGCTTTGAGGCTTACAGTGAGAAAGGAAACCTCTTCAGATAGAAACGTGAAGGAAACTTTCTGAGGAGCTGCTTTCTGACGTGTGTATTCCACTGACAGAAATATACCTTTCCTTTCCTAGGGGATTCCGGAATCCCTTTAGGAGGAAAAGATACCAAAAGATATTTGGGAGTATCGCGACGACTATGGTGAAAAAGGAAATATCCTCAGACAAAAACTGGAAAGAAGATTTCAGTGAAACTGCTTTGTGTTAGATATATTTATTCATCTCACATAGTTAAAAATTTAATTAGATTACGCAGTTTGGAAACTCTGTCATGCACAGATCCACAAAGGGACGTTCGAGAGCACATTCAGGCCTACAGTGAAAGAAGAGATATCTTCAGATAAAAACTGGATAGAATCTTTCTGAGAAACTACTTTGTGATGTATGCATTCCACTCAGGGAGTTATACCTCTTTTCTCACAAGGCAGTATTTGCACACTGTTCCTGTGAAACCGGAAAAGAGATATTTCGGAACGCTTTGAGGACAATGGCGAATAGTGAAATATACTGAAATAAAATCGAGGAAGAAGCATTCCAGGAATCTGCTCTCTGATATGTGCATTCACTTCATGGTGTTAATGCTTACTCTATGTTACCCAGTTTCGAAACTCTGTCTTTGAAGAATCTGGGAAGAGTTATTTATTGAGGCCCGGAGGCTTGTCGTGTGCGAGGAAACGTCTTCTGATGAAACCTGCAGAGAATCTTTCTGAGCAACTGCTTTTGATGAGTGTATTCATCTCAAGGAGTTAAACTTTTATTTGGATTGAGAAGCTTGAAGTCACTATTTTTGTGGAATCCACAAAAGGAGATTTGTGAGCGATCCTTAGAATATGGAGAAAGAAGTATCCTCAGGTGAAATACAGAAGGAAGGTTTCTGTGAAACTGCTTTGTGTCATCTTAATTCCTTCAATCAGTTCAGCCTCTCTTTCCATTGATTAGTTTTCTAAGCCTGTGTATGTTTAGAGTGTGATGGCATATTTGGCAGCACTTTGAAGCTTACGGTGAAATAAAAAATATGTTCAGAACGGAACTGGAGAGAGGATTTCCGAGGAACTGCTTTGTGACAGGTGCATTTCACTCACAATGTTATACCTCCCTTGTCATACAGCATCAGTGAAACCCTTTTGTAGGAACAGGTACCAAGTGATATTTGAGAGCATGTTGATGCCAATGGTGAAAAGGGAAATAGCATCAGACAAAAATTGGAAAGAAGCTTTCTAGAAAACTTCTCTGTGATATGTGTATTCATCCCACATAGAAAAAGCTTTCTTTATATTACGCAGCTTGGAAACTGACAGGGACGGATCTACAAAGGGACCATCGAGAGCACATTCAGGACTATGGTCAAAATGGAATATCTTTAGAAAAAAACTGGAAAGAAGATTTCTGTAAATCTGCTTTTTGCTATGTTTAATCATCTCACATAGCTGAAGCTTTGTTTACATTACACAGCTTGGAAACTCCCTCGTGGATGGATCCGCAATGGGATATTTGGGATCACATTTGGGCCTACGGTGAAATAGGCAATATAGTAAGATATAAAATGGAGACAAGCTTTCTGAGAAACTGCTCGGTGTTGTGTGCATTCCACTCAGGGAGCTATATCTTTCTTCTCTTAAGGCACAGTTTGAACTCTGTTCCTGTAAAACCAAAAGAGTGATATTCGGAGCACAGTGAAGACTACGGCAAAAAGTCAAATGTCGCCCAAAAAAAAACCCAGAAAGAAGCACTCGAAGAAGCTGCTCTCTGACATGTCCATCCTATTCACAGGGTTAAAGCTTCCTCTACATTCCTCAGTTTGAAAGTTGGTCTTTGAGGTTCCTGTGAAGAGATAGTAAGTTGCAACCGGAATCCTGTGTCGAACAAGGAAATGTCTTCCATCGAAAATCAGAGAGAATCTTTCTGTGCAACTCTTTTGTGATGTTTATATTCATTGCATAGCGGTATAAGATTCCTTGGATTGAGCAGTTTGAAATCACTGTTTCTGTGGAATCTGAAAAACGACATCTGGAAACACTCCTTAGAATATCCTGAAAAAGGAGTAACCTCGGAGAAAACCAGAAGGAAGCTTTCTGTGAATTTCCTCTCTGTCACGTAAATTCTGCTCACACAGTTAACCTTCTTTTTTCATAGAGCAGTATCATAACACTGTTTTGTTTAGACTGCAAAGGGTTATTCTCGAACCCTTTGCGGCTTACAGTGAGAAAGGAAACGTCTTTAAATAGAAACTGGAGAGAAGCATTTTGGGGAGCTGATTTGTGACATGTGCGTTCCACTCACAGAAATATACCTTTCTTCTCATATAGGATTCCGGAATCCTTTTCGGAGAAAAAGCTACCAAGAGCTTTTTGGGAGTATAGGGAGGGCTATGGTGAAAAATGAAATAACGTCAGTGAAAAACCGGAAAGATTTCTGTGAAGATTTCTGTGAAACTGTTTTGTGTTAGATGTATTTATTCATATATTTATATTTATTCATATATTTATTCATATATTTATTCATCTTGCATAGTTAAAATTTTCTTATATTACGCAGTTTCGAAACTCCGTCATGCAGGGATCCGCGAGTGGATATTCAGGAGAACATTCAGGCCTATGGTGAAAGGGGAGGTATCTTCAGATGAAAACTGGATAGAAGCCTTCTGAGAAACTACTTTGTGATGTATGCATTCCACTCAGGAAGTTCTACCTCTTTTCTCATAAGGCAGAGTTGTAACACTGTTCCTGTGAAACCGAAAAAGTGACATTTCGGAACGCATTGAGGACTATGGCGAATAGTGAAATATACTGAAATAAAATCAAGGAAGAAGCATTTCAAGAATCTTCTCTCTGACACGATCATTCACTTCACAGCGTTAATGTTTACTCTTTGTTGCCCAGTTTCGAAATTCTGTCTTTATAGAAATGTGAAGGGATATATAGTGATGCCCGGAGGGTTGTGGTGAGCGAGGAAACGTCTTCTGATGAAACCTGCAGAGAAACTTCCTGACCAACTTCTTTGTGATCTGTGTATTTGTCTCATACAGTTAAACCTTTCTGTTGATTGAGCAGCTTAAAATCACTGTTTTTGTGGAATCTGAGCAAGTATATTTGGGAACGATCCTTAGAATATGGAGAAAGAAATATCCTCAGGAAAAATCCAGTAGGAAACGTTCTGCGAAACTGTTCTGTGTTGTATTAATTCCTCTCGCACAGTTAAGCCTCTCATTTTATTGAACAGTTTTGGAACGCTTTGTATATTTAGCATTTGATGGGATATTCGGGACCACTTTGAGGCTTACAGTGAAAAAGGAAATGTGTTCAGACCGAAAATGGAGAGAAGCTTTCCGAGGAGCTGCTTTGTGACGTGTGCATTTCAGTCACAGTGTTATAACTCTCTACTCATACAGTGTCGGGGAAACCCTTTTTGAGAAACAGGTACCAAGTGATATTCGGGAGCATGTTGATGCTGATGGTGAAAAGGGAAATAGCCTCAGACAAAAACTGGAAAGAAGCTTTCTAGGAAACTACTCTGTGATATGTGTAATCATCCCACATAGATAAAGCTTTCCTTGCATTACGCAGCTTGGAAACTGTCATGGACGGATCCATGAAGGGACCTTCGGGTGCACCTTCTGGACTATGGTGAAAAAGGAAATATCTTCAGGAAAAAACTGGAAAGAAGCTTTCTGTGAATCTGCTTTTTGATATGTTTATTCATCTCACATCGATGAAGCTTTCTTTACGTTACACTGCTTGTAACCTCCCTCATGGATGGATCCGTGAAGGGATATTTGGGATCACATTCGGGCCTATGTAAAATACGTAATGTAGTCAGATAAAAACTGGAGAGAAGCTTTCTGAGAAACTGCTTGGTGATGTGTGCATTCCACTCAGGGAGTTATAACGTTTTTCTCATAAGGCACAGTTTGAACACTGTGCCTGTAAAACCAAAAGTGTGATATTCGGAGCACATGGAAGATTGTCGCAAAAAGTGAAATGTCATCCCCAAAAAACAGAAAGAAACACTCGAAGAAACTGCTCTCTTTCATGTCCATTCTTTTGAAAGTGTTAAAGCATTTTCTACATTTCCCAGTTTCAAAGTCAGTCTTTTGGGTTTCTGCAAAAGGATAGGAATTGGCAACTGCTGGCCTGTGTCAAGCAAGGAAATGTCTTCCATCGAAAATTGGGGAGAGGCTTTAAGTGCAACTATTTTGTGATGTTTGCATTCATCTCATAGAGTTAAATCATTCTTTGGACTGAGCAGTTTGAAATCACTGTTTCTGTGGACTCTGAGAAAGGACATTTGGAAATGCTCCTTAGAATATCCTGAGAAAGAAATAACATCAGAGAGA
This sequence comes from Piliocolobus tephrosceles, assembly GCF_002776525.5. Taxonomy (NCBI): domain Eukaryota; kingdom Metazoa; phylum Chordata; class Mammalia; order Primates; family Cercopithecidae; genus Piliocolobus; species Piliocolobus tephrosceles. The sequence goes on along the minus strand of NW_022329087.1, from coordinate 126,346 downwards.
AACCAGAAGGAAGCTTTCTGTAAAACTGCTCTGTGTCACGTGAATTCTGCTCAGACAATTAAGCTTCTCTTTTCATTGAGCTGTAACATAACGCTGTTTTTGATTAGCCTACGAAGGGATATTCTGGAGGGCTTTGACACTTACGGTGAGAAAGGAAACGACTTCAGATAGAAACTGGAGAGAAGCTTTCTGAGGAGCTATTTTGTGACGTGTACATTCCACTCACAGAAATATACCTTTCTTCTCCTGTAGGACTCCGAAATCAGTGTTGGAGAAAGAGCTACCAAGAGACATTCGTAAGTACAGGGAGGGCTATGGTGAAAAAGAAAAAAAAACCTCAGACAAAAACTGGAAAGATTTCTGTGAAGCTGCTTTGTATTAGATATATTTATTAATCTCGGATATTTAAAACTTTACTTATATTATGGAGTTTGGAAACCCCATAATGCAAGTATCCGCAAAGGGACATCGGGGAGCACATTCAGACCTACGGTGAAAGGGAGATATATTCATATAAAACTGAATAGAAGCTTTCTGAGAAACTACTTTGTGATGTATGCATTCCACTCAGGGAGTTGTACCTCTTTTCTCACAAGGCAGTGTTTGAACACGGTTCCTATGAAACCGAAAATGTGATATTTCATAGCACATTGATGACTATGGCAAATAGTGAAATATACTGAAATAAAATCGAGGAGGAAGCGTTCCAAGAATGTGCTCTGTGATACGTGCATTCCCTTCACAGAATTAATGTTGCCCAGTTTCGAAATTCTGTCTTTAAAGAATCTGTGAAGGGATATTTAATGACGGCCGGAGGCTTGTGGTTAGCAAGGAAATGTCTTTCAATGAATCCTGCAGAGAAACGTTTGGAGCAACTGCTTTGTGATGTGTGTGTTTATCTCGTAGAGTTAAATCATTCCTTGATTGAGCAGCTTGAAATCACTTTTTTTGTGTAATCTGAAGAAGGACATTCGGTAATCATCCTTAGATTATGGAGAAAGAAATATCCTCGGGTAAAATCCAGAAGGAAGCTTTCTGTGAAAATGCACTGTGTCATCTTAATTCCTCTCAATCAATTAAGCCTCTCTTTTCATTGAGCAGTTTCCTATCCCTGTGTATGTTTAGCGTGTGATGGGTTATTCGGGAGCACTTTGAGGCTAATGGTGAAAAAGTAAATATGTTCAGACCGAAACTGGAGAGAAGCTTTCCGAGGAACTGCTTTGTGACGTGTGCATTCCAGTCACAGTGTTATACTTCACTTCTCATACAGGGTCGGGGAAACCCTTTTGGAGAAACAGGTACCAAGTGATATTTGGGAGCATGTTGATGCCGATGGTGAAAAGGGAAATAGCCTCAGACAAAAACTGGAAAGAAGCTTTTTAGGAAACAACTCCATGATATGTGTAATATCTCACATAGATAAAGCTTTCTTTACATTACGCAGCTTGGATACTGTCATGGACGGATCCACCTAGGGACTTTCAGGAGCACATTCTGGACTATAGTGAGAAAGGAAATATCTTCAGGTAAAAACTGGAAAGAAGGTTTATGTGAATCTGCTTTTTGCTATGTTTATTCATCTCACATAGATAAAGCTTTCTTTACATTACGCAGCTGGAAAACTCCCTCGTGGATGGATCCACAAAGGGATATTTGCGATCACATTCATACCTATGGTGAAATAGGAAATATAGTCAGATAAAAACTGGAGAGTAGCTTTCTGAGAAACTGCTTGGTGATGTGCACATTCCTCTCAGGGAGTTATAACTTTCTTCTCATAAGACACAGTTTGAACACTGTTTCTGTAAAACCAAAACAGTGATATTCAGAGCATATTGAAGATTATGGCAAAAAGTGAAATGTCATCCAGTAAAAAACAGAAAGAAGGAGTCGAAGAAACTGCTCTCTCACATGTCCATTCTTTTTACAGGGTTAAAGCTTGCTGTGCATTTCCAAGTTTGAAAGACGGTCTTTGAGGGTTCTGTGAAAGTATAATAAGTGATGACTGGAGGACTGTGTGAGGCAAGGAAATATCTTCCATCTAAAATCGCAAAGAAGCTTTCTGCGCAACACTTTTGTGATGTTTCTATTCATCTCATAGCGTTAAATAATTCTTTGGATTGAGCAGTTTGAAATCACTGCATCTGTGGAATCTGAGAAAGGACATTTGGAAATCCTCCTTAGAATATCCTGAAAAAGAAATAACCTCAGAAAGAAGCCAGAAGGGAACTTTATGCAAAACTGCTCAGTATCAGGTGAATTCTGCTCACACAGTTAAGCTTCTCTTTTCATTGAGCTGTATCAAAACAATGTTTTTGTTTAGTCTGTAAAGGGATATTCAGGAGTGCTTTTAGGCTTATGGTGAGAAAGGAAACATCTTCAGATAGAAACTGGAGAGAAGCTTTCTGAGGAGCTGCTTTGTGACATGTGCATTCCACTCACAGAAATATACCTTTCTTCTCCTAGAGGATTCCTTAATCTTTTTTGGAGAAAAAGCTACCAAGAGATGTTCGGGAGTATAGTGATGACTATGGTGAACAAGAAAATATCCTAAGACAAAAACTGGAAGAAGATTTCTGTGAAACTGCTTTGTGTTAGATACACTTATTCGTCTCACATAGTTAAATCTTTAGTTATATTATGCAGTTTGGAAACTCAGTCATGCACAGATCAGCGAATCGGGAGCCAATTCAGGCCTACGGTGAAAGAGTAGATATCATCTAAAATAAAATCGAGGAACCAAGAGATGTATATCACAAAGTAGCTTCTCAGAAAGCTTCTATCCAGTTTTTATCTGAAGATATCTCCTCTTTCACGGTACATCTCAGAAAACACACATCAGTCTTTGAGGTTTCTGTGAAGGGAGAGTAAGTGGCAACCAGGGGCCTGTGACAAGCAAGGAAATGTCCTTCCATTGAAAATTGGAGAGAGCCTTCTGCACAACACTGTTGTGATGTTTGCATTCATCGCATGGACTTACATCTTTTTTTGGACTGGCAGTTTCAAATCACTCTTTTCTGGACTCTGAGAAAGGACATTTGGAAATCCTCCTTAGTATATCCTGAAAAAGAAATAACCTCAGAAAGAAACCAGAAGGAATCTTTCTATGAAACTGCTCTGTGTCACGTGAATTCTGATCACACAATTAAGCTTCTCTTTTCATTGAGCTGTATCATAACACTGTTTATGTTTAGTCTGTGAAGGGATAGTCAGGGGTGCTTTTAGGCTTACAGTGAGAAAGGAAATATATTCAGATACAAACTTGAGAGAAGCTTTCTGAGAAGCGGCTTTGTGCTCAGGAACGTGCTCCCAAATGTCCCTTCACGGATCTGTTCATGATGGAGTTTCCAAACTGCGTAATTATTGTTTTTATTTATTATTAATGTTTTAACTATACGAGACGAATGAATATATCTAACACAAAGTAGTTTCACAGAAATCTTATTTTCAAGTTTTGTCTGAGGTTATTTCCTTTTTCACCATAGTCATCTACCGAATATCTCTTGGTAGCTTTTTCTCCAAAAGGGAATCCAGAGTCCTCTAGGAGAAGAAAGGTATATTTCTGTTAGTGGAATGCACACGTCACAAAGCAGCTCCTCAGAAAGCTTCTCTCCAGTTTCTATCTGAAGACGTTTACTTTCTCATTGTAAGCCTCAAAGCCCTCCAGAATATCCCTTCACAGTCTAAACAAAAACAGTGTTATGATACAGTTCAATGAAAAGAGAAGCTTAACTCTGTGAGCGGAATTCACGTGACACAGAGCAGTTTCACAGAAAGCTTCCTTCTGGTTTCTCTCTGAGGTTATTTCTTTTTCAGGATATTCCAAAGAGCGTTTCCCAATGTCCTTTGTCAGATTTCAGAGAATCAGTGATTTCAAACTTCTCAATCCACAGAATGATTTTACTCTATGAGATGAATACAAATAACACAAAAGAGTTGTGCAGAAAGCTTCTCTCCGATTTTCTATGGAAGACATTTCCTTGCCTCCTACAGACTTCCGGTCGCCACTTACTATCCCTTCGCAGAAACCTCAGAGACCAACTTTGAAACTGGGAAATGTAGAGTAAGCTTTAACCCTGTGATAAGAATGGACATCTCACAGAGCAGTTTCTTGGAGTGCTTCTTTCTGGTTTTTAATGGACGACATATCAATTTTGCCATAGTCTTCAATGTGCTCCAACTACCACTCTTTTGGTTTTATAGGCACAGTGTTCAAACTGTGTCTTATGAGAAGAAAGTTATAACTCCCTCTGTGAAATGCACACATCACCAAGCAGTTTCTCAGAAACCTTCTCTCCTGTTTTTTTCTGACTGTATTTCCTATTTCACTCTAGGACCAAATGTGATCCCAAATATCCCTTCGTGGATCCATCCACGAGGGAGTCTCCAAGCTGCGTAATATAAAGAAAGCTTCTTCTATGTGAGATGAATAAACATAGTAAGAAGCAGATTAACAGAAAGCTTCTTTCCAGTTTTTATCTGAAGATATTTCCTTTTTCACCATAGTCCGGAATGTTCTCCTGAAGGTCCCTTTGTGGATCTGTCCATGACAATTTCCAAGCTGCGTAATATAAAGAAACATTTATCTATGTGAGATGATTACACATATCACAGAGTAGTGTCCTAGAAAGCTTCTTTCCAGTTTTTGTCTGAGGATTTTTCTCTATTCATCATCGGCATCAACATGCTCCCGTATATCACTTGGTTCCTGTTTCTCCAAAAGGGTATCCTGGACGCTGTATGAGAAGAGAGGTATAACACTGTGACTGGAATGCACACGTCACAAAGCAGTTTTTCGGAAAGCTTCTCTCCAGTTTCGGTCTGAACATATTTCCCTTTTCACCGTTCGCCTCAAAGTGCTCCCAAATATCCCATCATATGCTAAACATACACAGGGTTAAAAAGCTGCTCAATGAAAAGAGAGGCTTATCTGAGTGAGAGGAATTAGGAAGACACAGGGCAGTTTCACAGAATGCTTCCTTCTTGGTTTTACCTGAGGATATTTCTTTCTCCATATTCTAAGGATCGTTCCCAAATGTCCTTTATCAGATTCCACAAAAACAGTGCTTTCAAGCTACTTAATCCAAAGAATAGTTTTACTCTATGAGACGAATGCACACATCGCAAAGCAGTTGCTCAGAACGTTTCTCTGCAGCTTTCATTGGAAGATGTTTTTTCGCTCACCACAAGCCTTCGGGCATCACTAAATATGATTTCCCAGATTCTTCAAAGATGGAGATTCGAAACTGGGCAAAATAGAGTAAGCATTCACTCTGTAATGTGAATGCACATATCAGAGAGCAGATTCTCGGAACGCTTCTTCCTCGATATTTTTTCAGTATATTTTGCTATTCGCCATAGTCCTCAAGGCGTGTCGAATTATCACTTTTTCTGTTTCACAGGAACAGTGTTCAAACACTGCCTTGTGAGTAAAGTGGTATAAGTCCCTGAGTGGAATGCATACATAACAAAGTAGTTTCTCAAAATGCTTCTATACAGTTTTTATCTGAAGACATCTCCTCTTTCACCTTATGCCTGAATGTGCTCCCAAATGTCCCTTCGATGATCTGTGCATGACGGAGTTTCCAAACTGCATAATATACTTAAAGATTTAACTATGCAAGACGAATAAATTTATCTAACACAAAGCAGTTTCACAGAAATCTTCTTTAAGTTTTGGTCTGAGGATATGTAATTTTTCACCTTAGTCTACTCTGGAATATCTCTTGGCAGCTTTTTCTCCGAAAGGGATTCAGGAATCCTCTAGGAGAAGAAAGGTATATTTCTGTGAGTGGAATGCATACGTCACAAAGTAGCTCCTCAGAAAGCTTCTCTCCAGTTTCTTTCTGAAGAGGTTTCTTTTCTCACCATAAGCCTCAAAGCCCTCCAGAATATCCCTTCGCAGAGTAAACAAAAACAGTTGTATGATCCAGCTCAATGAAAGTAGAAGCTTAACTATGTGAGCGGAATTCACGTGACACAGAGCAGTTTCACAGAAAGATGACTTCTGATATCTCTCTGAGGTTATTTCTTTTTACGGATATTCTAAAAAGAGTTTCCAGATGTCCTTTCTGAGATTATACAGAAATAGTGATTTCAAACTGCTCAATCAAATAATGTTTTAACCCTATGAGATGAATACAAACATCAGAAAAGAGTTGCACTGGAAGCTTCTCTACGATTTTGGATGGAAGACATTTCATAGTCTCACACAGGCCTCCGGGCACCACTTAATATGCCTTCGCAGAAACCTCAAAGAATGACTTTCAGTCTGGGAAATGTAGATTGAGCTTTAACTCTTTGAAAAGAATGGACATGTCAGAAAGCAGTTTCTTCGAGTGCTTTTTTCCTTTTCTTATTGGATGACATTTCAGTTTTTGCGATAGTCTTCAATGCGCTCTGAATATCACTCTTTTGGTTTTACAGGAACAGTGTTTAAACTGTGCTTTATGAGAAGAAACTTCATGGATGTGTCCATGACAGTTTCCAAGCTGCATAATGTAAAGAAAGGTTTATCTATGTGAGATGATTACACATATCACAGAGTAGTTTCCTAGAGAGCTTCTTTCCAGTTTTTGTCTGAGGCTATTTCCCTTTTCACCATCAGAACCAGCATGCTCTCGAATATCCCTTGGTAGCTGTTTCTCCAAAAGAGTTTCCCCGATGCTGTAAGAGAAGAGAGATATAACACTGTCACTGGAATGCACATGTCACAAAGCAGTTCCTCGGAAAGCTTCTCTCCAATTTCTGCCTGAACATACTTCTTTTTTCACCGTTAGCTTCAAAGTGATCCCAAATATCCCTTCACACGCTAATCGTACACAGGGCTAGAAAACTGCTCAATGAAAAGAGAGGCTTATCTGAGTGAGAGGAATTAAGACGACACAGAGCAGTTGCACAGAAAACTTCCTTCTGGATTTTACTTGAGGATATTTCTTCATCCATGTTCTAAGTATTGTTCCCAAATATCCTTCCACAGATTCTACAAAAACAGTGATTTCAAGCTGCTCAATCAAAGAATGGTTTAACTCTACGAGACGAATACAAACATTGCAAAGCAGTGGCTCAGAACTTTTCTCTGCAGATTTCATTGGATGGCGTTTCCTCGCTCACCACAAGCCTCCAGGCGTCACATAATATCCCTTCACAGATTCTTCAAAGACAGAATTTCGAAACTGGGCAACATAGAGTAAGCATTAACTCTGTGAAATGAATTCCCATATCAGAGAGCAGATTCTGGGAACGCTTCTTCCTCGATATTATTTCAGTATATTTCACTGTTCACCATAGTCCTCAATGCGTTTAGAAATATCACCTTTTCAGTTTCACAGGAACAGCGTGCAAACACTGCCTTGTGAGAAAAGATGTATAACTCACTGAGTGGAATGCATACATCACAAAGTAGTTTCTCAGAAAGCTTCTATCCAGTTTTTATCTGAAGATAACTCCTCTCTAACTGTACACCTGAATGTGCCCCTGAATGTCTTTTCACGGATATGTGCATGATGGAGTTTTCAAACTGTGTAATATAATTAAAGTTTTAACTATGCGAGATGAATAAATATATCTAACACAAAGCAGTTTCACAGAAATCTTCTTTCCAGGTTTGTCTGATGATATTTCCTTTTTCACCAGAGAAGTCAAAATACTTCTGAAAATCTCTTGGTAGCTTTTTCTCCAAAAGGGATTCTGGAATTCTCTCGGAGATGAAAGGTATAGTTCTGTGAGCGCAATGCACAGGTCACAAAGCAACTCCTCAGAAAGCTTCTCTCCAATTTCTATCCGAAGACGTTTCCTTTCTCACTGTAAGCCTCAAAGACCTCCAGAGTTTCCCTTTGCAGGCTGAGCACAAACAGTGTTATGACACAGCTCAATAAAAAGAGCGTTTCCAAATGTCCTTTCTCAGATTCCACAGAAACAGTGATTTCAAACTGCACCATGCAAAGAATGATTTATCGCTATGAGATGAATACAAACATCACAAATGAGTTGCATAGAAAGCTTCTCTATGATTTTCAATGGAAGACATTTCCTTGCCTCAGACAGGCCTCCGGTCGCCACTTACTATCCCATCTGGTTTCTCTCTGAGGTTATTTTTTTTTTGTCAGGACATTCTAAAGAGAGTTTCCAAATGTCCTTTATCAGATTCCACAGAAACTGTGATTTCAAACTGCTGAATCTAAAGAATGATTTAAATCTATGAGATGAATACAAACATCACAAATGAGTTGCCCAGAAATCTTCTCTCGGATTTTTGATGGAAGACGTTTCCTTGCTTCACACAGGCCTCCAGTTGCCACTTATGATCCCTTTGCGAAACCCTCAAAGACCGACTTTCACACTGGGAAATGTAGAGTAAGCTTTAACCCTGTGAAAACAATGAACATTTCAGAGTGCAGTTTCTTCGAGTGCTTCTTTCTGATTTTTATTGGGTGACATTTCACCTTTGGCCATAGTCTTCAATGTGCTCTGAATATCACTCTTTTGGTTTTACATAAACAGTGTTCACACGGTGCCTAATGAGAAGGAAGTTTAATTCCCTGAGTGGAAAGCACACATCACCAAGCAGTTTCTCAGAAAACTTCTTTCCAGTTTTTATCTGACTATATTTCCTCTTTCCCCATAGGCCTGAATGTGATCCCAAATATCCCTACTCAGATCCATCCAGGAAGGAGTTTTCCAAGCTGTGTAATATACAGAAAGCTTCATCTATGTGAGATGAATAAACATAGCAAAAAACAGATTCACAGAAAGGTTCTTACCACTTTTTATCTGAAGATATTTACTTTTTCACCCTATTCTTGAATGTGCTCCGGAAGATCCCTTCGTGGATCTGTCCATGACTGTTTCCAGGCTGTATAAATTGAATAAAGCTTTATCTATCTGAGATGATTACACATACCACTGAGTAATGTTTGGAATAATGGAGGCAGGATTGCGCATTTCTGGGTTCTTCATCACCAACTCTTCCCGTGTGCGCGAAATTGCCGCTGGCGCCCGTGAAGTTGCAGACCAACCACGCATGCACCAGGTGATGTCAATCGGAAGAGACCAAGACTTACCTGGTGGCATCTGCGGAGCCTTCCCCCCCGACATGCCCGTGCCCTGCCGCTCCTGGCAGGCACCCCTCGTGGGCTTCGTTAGCCCCTAGTCTTGTTGGGACTGGGCGACTCTCTTGGCCTCCTTTGCTGGAGGCCGAAAGACTTCACCTTACACATCTTTTATTCCTGGAGCTAGATGACCAAAGAATAAATTTGCAGTTTTGCATTTAGCCTTGCCTACTCGCTGGTTCTTCTGTGCTTGCTCTGGTGGTTCTTAGAAAAAGAAATAAGTTTATGCCGAAACCAGGGAGGAGACCCATCCTCTGGCCTCTAAGGGTTGAGGAAGGTCCTCCTGCTCCCTCACTGCAGATGGACCAGGACCTGAGACCCGTTTTCCTTACACTCATGACTTCTCTGCGGTAAGTGCCTTTGTCTCCTATTTACCTCCCTCGGCTAAAAATCCTGCGAAGGTCCGAGGCTTAATTTTGAGCCACCAAGTGGCTCAGGAGACCCATTCAGGACGGAGACGACTGGCGCCTGAAGCTAACCTCCACCTTGGCTCCAAGAGCTTCCAGTCTGTCTCTGGTGATTTCAAAGGACGCTTTGAAGCCAGGCAGAGATCTCCATTGTATAAGAAAAGAGGAAACAAATGGGAAACCTCCAGTCGAAATTTCAAAAGAGCACCCCCTTAGGGTGCCTCCTAGCCAATTTAAAAATCTTACAGCGGTTAATTTTCCTTTCCACTGTGGCGTGGCCCCAATACAAACTAGATAATCAGTCTCAGTGGCCACCAGAGGGCACTTTAGATCGTAATGTTCTGATTGACCTCAGCAATTTCTGCCAGCGGCTAGGCAAGTGGTCCAAAATTTATTACATAGAACGCTTTTGGGCCTTACGTTCTCATCCTGACTTGTGTAGCCGGTGTCCTTTGGTTCAGGTATTACTGGCCAAGGACGCCGGTGCACAGGAAGCCGAAAAAGAGGAGTGTTTATTCCTTTCTGTTCAGCCAGAAAGGAACCTAGGGTTTCCTTCTGTCTCCTTATGCTCACCCCCGCCCTACACTCCTCCTTCATTTTCCAATCAGCTCCTGACATTTGTAAAAACTTCAAAAGGTAGAGGATGGTCCTCAGGCACCAATACGAGACCTGGTGAAATTAGCCTTTAAGGTCCATAACTCCAGAGGGGACTTGGCTGAAGCACAGTGACAGGCTCGCCTCAAACAGAAGTTACAGCTGCTAGCAGCAGCTTTACAACCCAGTCGTAACCCCAGATCAGAGAGTACGCACTCTGCAGACTCCAAGGTTACAAAAGGAGCCTGCTATAGGTGCGGCAAGGCAGGACACTATGCCAACAGGTGTCCACCGGGTCCTCGAACCCCAACGCAGCCTTGTTATAAGTGCAAGGTGTCAGGACATTGGGCCAGTGAATGTCCAGTGAATGTCCTAACCTTTGTTCACCAGCAACCTCCTCCACTATTTGCCAACAGGAAGGACACTGGAAGTCTGATTGCCCCATCCTGGGAACAGGTGCCACGTCTCAACGTGACTCCCTTTCCCAGGATCCTGGGAGCTCCTTCCAGCTCCTACATCTGGACGATGACAACTTAAGGTGCCGAGACTTGGGAATGCCCATCACCCTTGCCGAGCCATGGGTAACTCTCCTGGTAGCCGGTGAGACAATTAATTTTTTAATCGACTGTGGGGTATCTATTCTAGTTTGCCATCCTTCTCTGGACCTAGGTTTCCATTCAATCCACACCTTAATTGCTGCCTGGTCAACATCTACTTTGTGCACTTGCTCCTCATTCCCAACTAGAAAAGGCCCCCACCAAAAGCAATCAGTGGAAATCAGTTCAACTTTCCTCCACTCGCCTCACACTTACTAAACTTTCTTAACTATATCATACGCTCCAGCCTTGCCAGGACCATCCTTTTGGGTTTTGTGTGTATACCAACAACTGTTTCCATTCCTCATTCCTATACTACTACTGTGTTTTATTTTATGTTTTGCCACCATTTTGATCAAATTTCTCCATGCCAAGATACAAGAAATCACTCGCGTCACCTTCAACCAAATGTTTCTTCATCCGTACATCCAAACACCAACCATAGGCCTCGAACGTAACGAACCCCTTAACAGCAGAAAGTAGCCAGACAGATCATGTTGCCCCTTTATCACTATTAACAATGAAAGGTTGGACTGTTTGGACGAATGGAGGCAAGATGGCGCATTTCCGGGTTCTTCATCACCAACTCTTCCCATGTGCGTGAAAATGCAGCTGGCGCCTGGGAAAGTGCAGACCAACCAGGCATGCACCAGCTGATGTCAATCTGAAGAGACCAAGATTTACCTGGTGGCACCTGCGGAGCCTCCCCGCCCGACATGCCCGTGCCCCGTTATTGCCCTTCCACTCCTGGAAAAGCCCCTCCCGGCAGGTGCGCTGGGTGGACTTCCTCAGCCCCTACTCTTCTTGGGACTGCATTAGGAACTCTGCCTAGGCGACTCTCATGGCCTCCTTTGCCGGAGGCCAACAGACTTCACCTTACACACCTTTTTTCCTGGAGCTAGATGACCAAAGAATAAATTTGCAGTTTTGCTTTTAGCCTTGCCTATTCACTGGTGCGTTTGTGCTTGCTCTGGTGATTCTTAGAAAAAGAAATCAAGTAGTTTCCTAGAAAGCTTCTTTCCAGATTTTGTCTGAGGCTATTTCCCTTTTCACCATCGGCATCAACATGCTCCCGAATATCACCTGGTACCTGTTTTTAGTAAAGGATTTCCCTGACACTGTATAAGAAGAGAGGTGACTGAAATGCGCACGTCACAAAGCAGTTCCTCAGAAATCTTCTCTCCCGTTTCGGTCTGAACATACCTCTTTTTAAACCTTCAGCCTCAATGTGCTCCCGAATATCCCTTCGCGGATCTGTGCATGATGGAGTTTCCACACCACGTAATGTAATTAAAGTTTTAACAATGTGAGACAAATAAATATATCTAAAACAAAGCAGTTTCACAGAAATTTTCTTTCCAGTGTTTGTCTTAGGATATTTCCTTTTTCACCATAGTAGTCACTATACTCCTGAATAACTCTTGGTAGCATTTTCTAAAAGAGGGATTCCGGAATGTTCTAGGAGAAGAAACGTATATTTCTGTGAGTGGAATACACATGTCACAAAGCAGCTCCACAGAAAGCTACCCTCCAGTTTCTATCTGAAGACGTTTCCTTTCTCACCATAAGAATCAAAGCCCTCCAGAATATCCCTTCACAGACTAAACAAAAACAGTGTTATGATACAGCTCAATGAAAACAGAAGCTTTACTGCATTAGTGAAATTCATGTGACACAGGGAAGTTTCAAAAAAAAGCTTCCTTCTCGTTTCTCTCTGAGGCTATTTCTTTTTCAGAGTATTCTAAAGAGCATTTCCAAATATTCTTTCTCAGATTCCGCAGAAACAGTGATTTCAAACTGCTCAATCCAAAGAATGATTTAACACTATGAGATGAATATAAAAATCACAAAACAGTTGCACAAAACCCTTCTCTCCAATTTTTGATTTAAGGTATTTCCTTGCCTCACACTGGCCTCCGGTCGCCACTTATTATTCCTTTACAAAACCCTCAAAGACCGACTTGCAAACTAGGAAATGTAGAGTAAGTTTTAACCCTATGAAGAGAATGGACATGTCAGAGAGCAGTTTCTTCGAGTGCTTCTTTCTGTTTTTTATTGGACGATATTTCACTTTTTGCCATATTCTTCAATGTGCTCCGAATGTAACTCTTCTGGTTTTCCAGGAACAGTGTTCTTACTGTGCCTTATGAGAAGAAATTTATAAATATCTGAGTGGAATGCGCACATCACCAAGCAGTGTCTCGGAAAAAATCTCTCCAGTTTTTATCTGACTATATTTTCTATTTCATCATAGGCACGAATGTGATCCAAAATATCCCTTCGTGGATCCATACTTGTGGGAGTTTCCAAGCTGCATAATATAAAGAAAGCTTCATCTATGTGAAATGAATAAACACAGCAAAAAGCACATTCACAGAAAGCTTCCTTCCTGTTTTATCTGAAGATATTTCCTTTCTCACCATAGTCCAGAAGGTGCTCCGAAGGGCACTTCGTGGATCTGTCCATGACATTTTCAAAGCTGCGTAATGTAAAGAAAGCTTTATCGATCGGAGATGATTACATATACCACAGAGCAGTTTCCTGGAAAGCTCCTTTCCAGTTTTTCTCTGAGGCTATTTCCCTTTTCACCATTGGCATCAACATGCTCCCGAATATCACTTGGTACCTTTTTCTCCAAAAGAGTTTCCCTGATGCTGTAAGAGAAAAGAGATATAACACTGTGAGTGGAATGCAAAGGTCACAAAGCAATTCCTCGGAAAGCTTCTCTCCAGTTTCGGTCTGAACATACTTCCTTTTTCACTGTTAGCCTCAAAGGGTTCCCAAATGTCTCATCACACATTAAACATACACAGGTTATAAAACTACTCAATGAAGGAGAGGCTTAATTAAGTGAGAGGAATTAAGACGACACAGACTAGTTTCACAGAAAGCTTCCTTCTGGATTATACCTGAGGATATTTCTGTCCCCTTATTCTAAGGATCGTTCCCATATGTCCTTCCTCAGATTCCACAAAAACAGTGATTTCAAGCTGCACAATCCAAAGAATGGTTTAACTCTAGGAGTCAAATACACACATCAAAAAGCAGTTGCTCAGAACGTTGCTCTGCTGCTTTCATCAGAAGACGTTTCCTCAATCACCACAAGCCTCCAGGCATCACTAAATATCCTTTCACAGATTCTTCAACGACAGAGTTACTACACTGGGCAAGATAGAGTAAGCATGAACTCTGTGAAGTGAAGGCACATATGAGAGAGCAGATTCTTGGAACGTTTTTCCTCGATTTCATTTCAGTATATATCACTATTCGCCATAGTCCTCAATACTTTCCAAATTATTACTTTTTCTGTTTCACTGGAACAGTGTTCCAACACTGCCTTGTGAGAAGAGAGGTATATCTCTCTGAGTGGAATGCATACATCACAAACTTGTTTCTCAGAAAGTTTCTGTCAAGTTTTTATCTGAAGATAACTCCTCTTTCACTGTAGGCCTGAATGTGCTCCCGAAAGTCCCTTCACGTATCTGTGCATGACAGAGTTTCGAAACTGCATAATATAATTAAAATTTTAACTATGCGAGACGAATAAATATATCTAACACAAAGCAGTTTCACAGAAATCTTCTTTCCAATTTTTATCTGAGGATATTTCCTTTCTCACCATAGTTGTCGCTATACTCCAGAATATCTCTTGGTAGCTTTTTCTCTAAAAGTGATTCCGGAATCCTCTAGGAGAATAAAGGTATATTTCTGTGAGTGGAATGCATACGTCACAAAGCAGATTTTCAGAAAGCTCTCTCCAGTTTCTATCTGAAGATGTTTCCTTTCTCACTGTAAGCCTCAATGTGCTCCAGAATATGTCTTCGCAGACTAAACAAAAACAGTGTTATGATACAGCTCAATGAAAAGAGAAGCTTAAATGTTTGTGCACATTTACCCTGACACAGAGCAGTTTCACAGAACGCTTCCTTCTGGTTTCTCTGTGAGGTTATTTTTTTTTCAGGATATTCTAAAAAGCGTTTCCAAATGGCCTTTCTCAGAATCCACAGAATCAGTGATTTCAAATTGCTCAATCTAAGGAATGATTTAACTCAATGAGAAGAATATAAACATCACCAAAGAGTTGCACAGAAAGCTTCTCTCCGATTTTTGATGGAAGACATTTCCTTGCCTCACACAGGCCTCCGATTGCCACTTACGATCCCTTCGCAGAACCCTCAAAGACCGACTTTCAAACTGGGAAATGTAGAGTAAGCTTTAACCCTGTGGAAAGAATAGACCTGCCAGAGTCCAGTTTCTTCGAGTGCTTCTTTCTGTTTTTTATTGGGCGACATTTAACTTTTTGCCATAGTCTTCAATGTGGTGTGAATATCACTCTTTTGGTTTTACAGGAACATTGTTCAAACTGTGCCCGATTAGAAGAAAGTTTAATTCCCTGAGTGGAATGCACACATCACCAAGCAGTTTCTCGGAAAGCTTCTCTTCAGTTTTATCAGACTATATTTCCTCTTTCACCATAGGCCCGAATGTGATCCAAAATATCACTATGTGGATCCATTCAGGAGGGAGTTTGCAAGCTTTGTAATATAAAGGAAGCTTCATCTATGTGAGATGAATAAACATAGCAAAAAGCAGATTCACAGAAAGGTTCTTACCAGTTTTTATCTGAAGATATTTCCTTTTTCACCCTAGTCTTGAATGTGCTCCCGAAGGTCCCTTCGTGGATTTGTCCATGACTGTTTCCAGGCTGCATAATGTAAAGAAAGCTTTATCTATGTGAGATGATTACACATAACACTGAGTAATGTTTGGACGAACGGAGTCAAGGTGACACATTTCTGGGTGCTTCATCACCAACTCTTCCCATGTGTGCAAAAATGCAGCTGGTGCCCGGGAAGTTGCAGACCAACCACACATGCGCCATGTGATGTCAATCCGAAGAGACCAAGATTTACCTGGTGGCAGCTTTGGAGCCTTCCCCCCCGCCCCACACGCCCGAGCCCTGCCTATTGCCCTTCTACTCCTAGAAAAGCCGCTCCTGGCAGGCCTACCAAGTGGGATTCCTCAGCCCCTACTCTTGTCGGGACTGGGCGACTCTCTTGGCCGCCTTTGCTGGAGGCCGAGAGACTTCACCTTACACACCTTTTTTCCTGTAGCTAGATGACCAAAGAATAAGTTTGCAGTTTTGCTTTTAGCCCTGCCTACTCGCTGGTTCTTTTGGGCTCGCTCTGATGGTTCATAGAAAAACAAATCCGTTGGTGCCGAAACCCGGGAGGAGACCCCTCCTCTGGCCTCTAAGGGTTGAGGAACCTCCTCCCGTTCCCACGCCACAGACGGACCAGGACCTGAGACCCACTTCGCTTGCTCTCATGGTCTCTCTGGGGTAATTGCCCTTGTTTCCTCTTTACCTACCTCAGCTAAAAATCCTGTGCAGGTCTGAGGCTTACTTTTGAGCTGCCAAGTGGCTCGGGAGACCCATTCAGGACGGAGACGTCCATCGCCTGAAGGTAATCTCCACCTTGTTTCCAAGAGCTTCCAGTCTGTCTCTGGTGATTTCAAAGGACGCTTTGAAGCCAGGAAGAGATCTACATTGTGTAAGTAAAGAGCAAACAATTGGGAAACCTCCAGTCCAGATTTCCAAAGAGGACCCGATTAGGGTGCCTCCTAGCCAATTTAAAAACCTTACAGCAGTTAATTTTCCTTTCTACTGTGGCCTGGCCCCAATACAAACTAGATAGTCAGTATCAGTGGCTACCAGAGAGTACTTTAGACTGTAATGTTCTGTTTGACCTCAGCTATTTCTGCCAGAAGCTAAGCTAGTGGTCCAAAATTAATTACATGGAAAGCTTTTGGGCCTTACGCTCTCATCCCGACTTGTGTAGCTGGTGTTCTTGGTTATACTGGCCAAGGACGCCGGCCTACAGGAACCCGAAAAAGACAAGTCTTTATTCCTTTCTGTTCAGCTGGAAAGGAACCTAGGGTTTCCTTCTGTCTCCATACACTCACCCCCAACCTACACTCTTCCTTCATTTTTCAATCAGCTCCTGACATTTGTAAAAAACTTCAAAAGGTAGAGGATGGTCCTCAGGCACCAATACAAGACCTGGTGAAATTAGCCTTTAAGGTGTATAACTCCAGAGAAGAGACGGCTGAAGCACAGCGACGGGCTCACATAAAACAGAAGTTACAGCTGCTAGCAGCGGCTTTACTGCCCAGCCGTAACCCCAGATCAGAGAGTACACACCCTGCAGACTCCAAGGTTACAAAAGGAGCCTGCTATAGGTGCGGCAAGGCAGGACACTATGCCAACAGGTGTCCACCGGGTCCTCAAACCCCAACGCAGCCTTGCTATAAGTGCAGGGCTTCAGGACATTGGGCCAGTGAATGTCCTAACCTTTGTTCACCAGCAACCTCCTGCACTATTTGCCAACAGGAAGGACACTGGAAGTCTGATTGCCCCATCCTGGGAACAGGTGCCGTGTCTCAACGTGACTCCCTTTCCCAGGATACTGGGAGCTCCTTAGAGCTCCTACATCTGGACGATGAGAACTGAAGGTGCTGAGACTCGGGGACCCCCATCACCCTTGTGCAGCCGTGGGTAACTCTCCTTGTAGCGGGTAAGACAATTTTTTAATCGACAGCAGGGTATCTATTCTATTTTGTCGTCCTTCTCTGTACCTAGCCTTCCATCCAATCCACACCTAATTGCTGCCTGGTCAACAACTACTTGGCACACTCGTTCTTCATTCCCATCTAGAAAGTGCCCCCACCGAAAGCAATAAGTGGAAATCAGTTCAACTTTCCCCCACTCGCCTCACACTTACTAAATTTTCTTAACGATTTCATACTCCCCAGCCTTGCCAGGACCATCCTTTTGGGTTTTGTCTGCATTCCAACAAATGATTCAATTCCTCATTCCTATACTATTACTGTATTTTATTTTATGTTTTGCCCCCATTTTGATCAAATTTCTCCATGCCAAGATACAAGAAATCACTCGCGTCACCTTCAACCAAATGCTTCTTCATCCGTACGTCCAAACACCAATCATAGGCCTCGACCTTAACGACCCCTCTTAACAGCAGGAAGTAGGCAGACAGATCACGTCGCCCCTTTATCACTACTACCAATAAAAGGTGGGACTGTTTGGATGAACGGAGGCAAGATGGCGCATTTCCGGGTTTCTCATCACCAACATCACCATTTCTGTGTGCATGACAATGCAGCTGGCGCCTGGGAAGTTGCAGACCAACCAGGCATGCGCCAGCTGATGTCAATCCGAAGAGACCAAGATTTACCTGGTGGCACCTTCGGAGCCTCCCCCACTCCAACCAGTCCATGTCCCGCCTATTGCCCTTCCACTCCAAGAAAAGCTGCTCCCGGCAGGCACACTGCATTGGTTTCCTCAGCCCCTACTCTTGTTGGGACTGCATTAGGATCTCGGCCTGGGCGACTCTCTTCGCCTCCTTTGCTCGAGGCCGACAGACTTCACCTTACACACCTTTTTTCCTGGAGCTAGATGACCAAAGAATAAATTTACAGTTTTGCTTTTAGCCTTGCCTACTTGCTGGTTCTTTGGTGCTCACTCTGGTGGTTCTTAGAAAAACAAATCAAGTAATTTCCTAGGAAGCTTCTTTCCAGTTTTTGTCTGAGGCTATTCCCCTTTATACCATCAGCATCAACATGCTCCCGAATATCACCTGGTACCTATATCTCGAAAAGGGTTTCCCTGACACTGTATGAGAAGAGAGTTATAACACTGTGACTGAAATGCACACGTCACAAAGCAGTTCCTCAGAAAGCTTATCTCCAGTTTCGGTCTGAACATACTTCTTCTTTCACCATCAGCCTCAATGTGTTCCCGAATATCCCACCACATGCTAAACATACACAGGGCTAGATAACTGTTAAATGAAAAGGGAGGCTTATTTGAGTGAGAGGAATTAAGATGACACAGAGCAGTTTCACAGAAAGCTTCCTTCTGGATATTACGTGAGGACATTTCTTTCTCCACATTCTAAGAATGGCTCCCAAATGTCCTTCCTCAGATTCCATAAAAACAAGGATTTCAGGCTGCTCAATCCAAAGAATGGTTTAACTCTAGAGACGAATACACACATCGCAAAGCAGTTGCTCAGAACCTTTCTCTGCAGGTTTCATCGAAAGACATTTCCTCGCTCACCACAAGCCTCCGGGCGTCACTAAATATCCCTTCACAGATTCTTCAAAGACAGAGATTCAAAACTGGACAACATAGAGTAATCCTTAACCCTGTGTAGTGAATTCAAATATCAGAGAACAGATTCCTGGAATGCTTCTTCCTAGATTTTATTTCAGCATATTTCACTATTCGCCATAGTCCTCAATGCATTCCGAATTATAACATTTCACTTTTTCGGTTTCAGGGGAACAAAGTTCAAACATTGCCTTGTGAGAAAGGAGGTATAACTCCATGAGTGGAATGCATACATCACAAACTAGTTTCTCAGAAAGCTTCCGTCCAGTTTTTATCTGAAGATATCTCCTCTTTCACCGTAGGCCTGAATGTGCTCCCGAATGTCCATTCACGGATCTGAGCATGACGGAGTTTCCAAACTGCATAATATAATTAAAGTTTTTACTATGCCAAATGAATACATATATCTAACACAAAGTAGTTTCACAGAAATCTTCTTTCCAGTTTTTGTCTGAGGATATTTCCTTTTTCACCATAGTCATCGCTATACTCCTGAATATCTCTTGGTAGCATTTTCTCCAAAAGGAATTCCGGAATCCTTTAGAAGAAGAAAGGTATATATATATTTTTATTACTATACTTTAAGTACTAGAGTACATGTGTACAATGTGCAGCTTTGTTACATTTGAATACCTGTGCCACGTTGTTGTGCTGCACACATCATCTCGTCAGCACCCATCAATTTGTCATTTATATCAGGTATAACTCCCAATGCAATCCCTCCTCCCAACCCCCTCCCCATGATAGGCCCCGATGTGTGATGTTCTCCTTCCCGAGTCCAAGTGATCACATTGTTCAGTTCCCACCTATGAGTGAGAACATGTGGTGTTTGGTTTCCTGTTCTTGTGATAGTTTGCTAAGAATGATGGTACCCAGCTGCATCCATGTCCCTACAAAGGATGCAAATTCTTCTTTATATGTCTGCATAGTATTCCATGGTGTATATGTGTCACATTTTCCTAAGCCAGCCTGTCACTGATGGACATTTGGGTTGATTCCAAGTCTTTGCTATTGTGAATAATGCCACAATAAACATACGTGTGCATGTGTCTTTATAGCAGCATGATTTAGAACAAAGCCGGAGGCATCATGCTACCTGACTTCAAACTATCCTATAAGGCTACAGTAACCAAAACAGCATGGTACTGGTATCAAACAAGAGATATACCAATGGAACAGAACACAGTCCTCAGAAATAATACCACATATATACAGCCCTCTGATCTTTGACAAACCTGAGAGAAATAAGAAATGGGAAAAGATTCCCTATTTAATAAATGGTGCTGGGAAAATTGGCTAGCCATCAGTAGAAAGGTGAAAATGCATCCTTTCCACACTCCTTATACGAAAATTAATTCAAGATGGATTAGACACTTAAATATTAGACCTAATACCATAAAAACCCTAGAAGAAAACATAGGTAGTACCATTCAGGACATAGGCATGGGCAAGGACTTCATGTCTAAAACAGCAGAAGAAATATATATTTCTGTGAGTTGAATGCACATGTCAGAAAGTAGCTGTTCAGAAATATTCTCTCCAGTTTCTATATGAAGGCGTTTCCTTTCTCACTGTAAGACTCAAAGCCCTCCAAAGTATCCCTTC
Organism: Piliocolobus tephrosceles; assembly: GCF_002776525.5. Taxonomy (NCBI): domain Eukaryota; kingdom Metazoa; phylum Chordata; class Mammalia; order Primates; family Cercopithecidae; genus Piliocolobus; species Piliocolobus tephrosceles. The sequence continues at coordinate 105,840 of NW_022329087.1, read as the reverse complement.
ACAGACTAAGCAAAAACAGTGTTATGATACAGCTCCGTAAAAAGAGAAGCTTAACTGTGTGAGAGGAATTCACGTGACACACAGCAAGATCGCAGAAAGCTTTCTTCTGGTTTTCTGTGAGGTTATTTCTTTTTCAGGATATTCTAAAGAGCGTTTCCAAATGTCCTTTTGCAGATTCCACAGAAACAGGGATTTCAAACTGCTCAATCCAAAGAGTGATTTAACGCTATGATATGAATGCAAACATCACAAAAGAGTTGCGCAGAAAGCTTCTCAAACTGGGAAATGTAGAGTACGCTTTAACACTGTAAAAATTATGGATCGTTCAGAGAGCAGTTTTTTCGAGTGCTTCTCTCTGTTTTTTATTGGACGACATTTCACGTTTTGCCATAGTCTTCAATGTGCTCCGAATATCATTCTTTTGCTTTTACAGGAACAGTGTTCAAACTGCCTTATGAGGAGAAAGTTTTAACACTCTGAGTGGAATGAGGACATCACCAAGCAGTTTCTCAGAAACCTTCTCTCCAGTTTTTATGTGACTATATTTCCCCTTTCACCATAGGCCCGAATGGCATCCCAAATATCCCTTCGTGGATCCAACCACGAGGGAGTTTCCAAGCTGTGTAAAGAAAGAAAGCTTCATGTATGTGAGATGAATAAACATAGCAAACAGCAGATTCACGGAAATCTTCTTTCCAGTTTTTATCTGAAGATATTTCTTTTTTCACCATAGTCCAGAATGTGCTCCAAAGGGCCCTTTGTGGATCCGTACATGACAGTTTCCAAGCTGCATAATGTAAAGAAACTTTTAACTATGTGAGATGATTATACTTATCACTGACTAGTTTCCTAGAAAGCTTCTTTCCAGTTTTTGTCTGAGGCTATTTCCCTTTTCACCATCAGCATCAACATGCCACAGAATATCACTTAGTACCTGTTTCTCCAAAAGAGTTTCCCTGACGCTGTAGAGAAAAGAGGTATAACACTGTGAGCGGAATGCACATGTCACAAAGCAGTTCCTAGGAAAGTTTCTCTGCAGTTTCTGTCTGAACTTATTTCCTTTCTCACTGTTAGCTTCAAAGGGCTCCCGAATATCCCATCGCACGCTAAATATACACAGGGTTAGGAAACTGCTCAATGAAAAGAGAGGCTTAACTAAGAGAGAGGAATTAAGACGACACAGAGCAGTTTCACAGAAAGCTTTCTTCTGGAAATTACCAGAGGATATTTCTTTCCCCATATTCTAAGGATCGTTCCCGTATGTCCTTCCTCAGATTCCACAAAACAGTGATTTCAAGCTGCTCAATCCAAAGAATGGTTTACCTCTATGAGACTAACACACACATCACAAAGCAGTTGCTCTGAACGTTTCTCTGCTGTTTTCATCAGAAGACGTTTCCTCGCTCACCACAGTCCTCCGGGCATCACTAAATATCCTTTCACAGATTCTTCAAAGACAGAGTTTCAAAACTGGGCAACATAGAGTAAGCATTAACTCTGTGAAGTGAATGCACATATCAGAGAGCAGATTCTTGGAACTCTTCTTCCTCGATTTCATTTCAGTATATTTCACTATTTGCCATAGTCCTCCATGCGTTCTGAAATCAAGAAGAGAAAACCAAACACCGCATGTTCTCACTCATAGGTGGGAACTGAGCAATGAGCTCACTTGGACTCGGGAAGGGGAACATCATACAATGGGGCCTATCATGGGGAGGGGGGAGGGGGGAGGGATTGCATTGGGGAGTTATACCTGATATAAATGATGAATTGATGGGTGCTGATGAGTTGATGGGTGCAGCACACCAACGTGGCACATATATACATATGTAACAAACCTGCACGTTATGCACATGTACCCTAGAACTTAAAGTATAATAAAAAAAATGGAAAAAAAAAAGAAATATCACTTTTTCGGCTTCACAGGAACAGTGTTCAATCACTGCCTTGTGAAAGGAGGTATAACTCCCTTAGTGGAATGCAAACATCACAGAGTAGTTTCTCAGAAAGCTTCTATCCAATTTTTATCTGAAGATATCTCCTCTTTCACCATAGGCTGGAATGTGCTTGTGGATGTCCCTTCGCGGATCTGTGCATGAGGGAGTTTCCAAACTGCATAATATTATTAAAGAATTAACTATGTGAGACGAATAAATATGTCTAACAAAAAGCTCTATCACAGAAATCTTCTTTCCAGTTTTTGTCTGAGGATATTTCCTTTTTCACCAGAGTCATCTCTTGACTCCCGAATATCCCTTGGTAGCTTTTTCTCCAAAAGGGATTCTGGAATCCCCTAGGAGAAGAGAGGTATATTGCTTTGTGTGGAATGCGCATGTCACAAAGCATCTCCTCAGACAGCTTATCTCCAGTTTCTATTTAAAAACGTTTCCTTTCTCCTCGTAAGCCTCAAAGGTTTCCAGAATATCCCGTTCCTGACTAAACAAAAACAGTGTTATGATACTTCTCTATGAAAATTGAATCTTAACTGTGTGAGCAGAATTCACATGACACAGAGTAGTGTCACAGAAAGCTTCTTTCTGGTTTTCTCTGAGGTTAATCCTTTTTCAGGATATTTTAAAGAGCATTTCCAGATATCCTTTCTCAGATTCCACAGAAACAGTGATTTCAAACTACTCAATTAAAAGAATCATATAACGCTATGAGACGAATACAAACATCATGAAAGAGTTGCACAGAAATATTCTCTCTGATTTTCCATGGAAGACATTTCCTGCCTCGACACAGGATTCCGGATGCCACTTAGGATCCCTTTGCAGGAACCTCAAAGACCGACTTTCAAACTGAGGAATGTAGAGGAAGCTTTAACCCTGTGTAAATAATGAACATGTCAGAGAGCAGCTTCTTGGAGTGCTTCTTTCTGTTTTTTATTGGGGACATTTCACTTTTTGCCATAGTCTTCAATGTGATCCAAATATCACTCTTTTGGTTTTACAGGAACAGTGTTCAAACTGTGCCTTATGAGAATAAATTTATGGCTGACTGAGTGGAATGCACACATCACCAAGCAGTTTCTCAGAAAGCTTCTCTCCATTTTTTATCTTACTATATGTCCTATCACACCTTAGGCCCGAATGTGATCCCAAATATCCCATCACGGATCCAACCACGAGGGAGTTTCCCTGCTGTGTAATGTATAGAAAGCTTCAGCTATGTGAAAGCTTCAGCTATATTAATCATAGCAAAATGCAGATTTACAGAAACCTTCTTTCCAGTTTTTTTCTGAAGATATTTCCATTTTCACTATAGTCCTGAATGTGCTCTCAATTGTCCCTTCGTGGATCCTTCCGTGACAGTTTCCAAGTGGTGTAATGTAAAGAAAGCTTTATCTATCTGAGATGAATACTCATATCACAAAGTAGTTTCCTAGAAAGCTTCTTCCCAATTTTTGTCTGAGGCTATTTCCCTTTTCATCATCGGCATCAACATGCTCTCGAATATCACTTGTTACCTGTTCCTCCAAAAGGGTTTCTCCTACGCTGTATGAGAAGGGAGGTGTAACACTGTTAGTGAAATGCACATGTCACAAAGCAGTTCATCAGAAAGCTTCTCTCCAATTTCTTTCTGAACATATTTCTTATTTCACCGTAAGCTTCAAAGTGCTGCTGAATATGCCATCAAACGCTAAACATACACAGGGTAACAAAACTGATCAATGGAAAGAGAGGCTGAGCTGAATGAGAGGAATTAAGATGACACAAAGCAGTTTCACAGAAAGCTTCCTTCTGGATTTCACCTGAGGATATTTCTTTCTCCATATTCTAAGGATCGTTCACAAATGTCCTTTCGCAGATTCCACCAAAACAGTGATTTCAAGCTGCTCAATCCAAAGAATGGTTTAACTCCTTGAGACGAATATACACATTGAAAGCAGTTGCTCAGAAAGATTCTCTGCAGGTTTCAGTGGAAGACTTTTTCTCTCTCACCACAAGCCTCTGTGCGTCACCAAATATCCCTTCCCTGATTCTTCAAACACAGAGATTCGAATCTGGGCAACATAGAGTAAGCATTAACTCTGTGAATTGAATGCACATATCAGAGAGCAGATTCCTGGAACACTTCTTCCTCGATTTTATTTCAGTATATTGCACTATTCGCCATAGTCCTCAAGGCGTTCTGAAATATCACTTTTTCGGTTTCACAAGAAGAGTGTTCAAACACTGCCTTGTGAAAAAAGAAGTATATCTCCTTGAGTGTAATGCATATAACACAAAGGAGTTTCACAGAAAGCTTCTACCCAGTTTTTATCTGAAGATATCTCTTCTTTCACTGTAGGCCTAAATGTGCTCCCGAATGTCCATTCGCGGATCTGTGTATGACGGAGTTTCCACACTGTGTGATATAATTTAAGTTTTAACTATGTGAGACGAGTAAATATATCTAACACAAAGTAGTTTCACAGAAATCTTCTTTCCAGTTTTGTCTGAGGATATTTCCTTTTTCACCATAGTCATCGCTATACTCCTGAATATCTCTTGGTAGCTTTTTCTCCAAAAGAGATTCCGGAATCCTCCAGGAGTAGAAAGGTATATATCTGTTAGTGGAATGCACACGTCACAAAGCAGCTCCTCAGAAAGCTTCTCTCCAGTTTGTACCTGAAGACATTCCCTTTCTCACCGTAAGCCTCAAAGTCCTCCGGAGTATCCCTTCGCAGACTAAACAAAAACAGTGTTATGATACAGCTCAGTGAAGATAAGCTTAACTGTGTGAGTGGAATTCACGTGACACAGAGCAGTTTCACAGAAAACTACCTTCTGGATTCTATCTCAGGTTATTTCTTTTTCAAGATATTCTAAAGAGCGTTTCCAAATGTCCTTTCTCAGATTCCACAGAAAGCGTGAATTCAAACTGCTCAATCCAAAGAACGATTTAACGCTATGAGACGAATACAAACATCACAAAGGAGTTGCGTGGAAAGCGTCTCTCCGATTTTCGATGGAAGACATTTACTTGCCTCACACAGACCTCCGGTCGCTACTTACTATCTCTTCACAGAAACGTCAAAGACCGACTTTCAAACTGGGAAATGTAGAGTACGCTTTAACCCTCTGAAAAGAATGGACATGTCAGAGAGCAGTTTCTTTGAGTGCTTCTTTCTCTTTTTTATTGTTTGACATTTCACTTTTTGCCATAGTCTTCAATGTGTTCCGAATATCACTCTTTTGGTTTTACAGCAACAGTGTTCAAACTGTGCCTTATTAGAAGAAAGTTATAACTCCCTGAGTGGAATGCACACATCACCAAGCAGTTTCTCAGAAAGCATTTCTCTAGTTTCTATCTGACTATAATTCCTCTTTCACCATAGGTCTGAATGTGATCCCATATATCCCTTCAAGGGTCCATCCACTAGGGAGTTTTGAAGCTGCGTAATGTAAAGAAAGCTTCACCTATGTGAGATGAATAAACATAGCAAAAATCAGAATCATAGAAAGCTTCTTTCCAGTTTTTATCTGAAGATATTTCCTTTTTCACCCTAGTCCAGAATGTGCTCCCGAAGGTCCCTTCGTGGATCCGTCCATGACAGTTTCCAAAATGGGTAATATAATTAAAATTTTAACTATGCGAGTTGAATAAATATATCTAACACAAAGCAGTTTCAAAGAAATCTTCTTTCCAGGTTTGTCTGAAGATATTTCCTTTTTCACCAGAGAAGTCAATATACTTCCGAATATCTCTTGGTAGCTTTTTCTCCAAAAGGGATTGCAGAATCCTCTAGGAGAAGAAAGATATATTTCTGTGAGTGTAATGCACACGTCACTAAGCAGGTCCTCAGAAAACTTCTCTCCCGTTTCTATCTGAAGTTGTTTCCTTTCTCACCGTAAGACTCAAAGTGCTCCCGAATATCCCTTCACAGACTAAACAAAAACAGTGTTATGATACAGCTCAATCAAAAGAGAAGCTTAACTGTTTGAGCAGAATTCCCGTGACACAGAGCAGTTTCACAGAAAGCTTCCTTCTGGTTTCCTTCTGAGGTTATTTCTTTTTCAGGATATTCTAAGGAGCATTTCTCAATGTCCTTTCTCAGAGTCCACAGAAGCAGTGATTTCAAACTGCTCAGTCCAAAGAAGGATTTAGCTCTATTAGATGAATAGATACATCACAAAATTTTGCACAGAAAGCTTCTCTCCACTTTTCGATGGAAGACATTTCCTTGCTTAACACAGGCCCCCAGTTGCCACTTACAATCTCTTCGCAGAAACCTCTAAGACCAACGTTCAAACTGGGAAATGTAGAGTAAGCTTTAACCCTCTCAAAAGAGTGGACATGACACAGAGCAGTTTCTTCCAGTACTTATCTCTGGATTTTTGGACGACATTTCACTTTTTGCGATAGTCTTCATTGTGCTCTGAATATCACTCTTTTGGTTTTACAAAAGCAGTGTTCAAACTATGCCTTATGAGAAGAAAGTTATAACTCCCTGAGTGGATGCACACACCACCAGGCAGTTTTTTAGAGAGCTAGTTTCCAGTTTTCATATGGCGATATTTTCTATTTCACCATAGGCCCAAATGCTATCCCAAATATCGTTTCACAAATGCATCCACGAGGAAATTTCCAAGCTGTGTAATGTAAAGTAAGCTTCATCTACGTGAGATGAATAAACTCAGCAAAATGCAGATTCAGAGAAAACTTCTTTCCAGTTTTTTTTCTGAATATATTTCCTTTTTGACCCTAGTCCTGAATGTGCTCCTGAAGGTTCCTTCGTAGATCCGTGCATGAGAGTTTCCAAGCTGCATAATGTAATGAAAGCTTTATCTATGTGAGATGATTACACATATTACTGAGTAGTTTCCTAGAAAGCTTCTTTCCAGTTTTTGTCTGAGACTATTTCCCTTTTCACCATCGGCATCAACATGCTCCTGAATATCACCTGGTACCTGTTTCTTCAAAAGGGTTTCCCTATCGCTGTATGAGAAGAGAGGTAGAGAACCATGACTGGAATACACACGTCACAAAGGAGTTCCTTGGAAAGCTTCTCTCCAGTCTCTCTCTGAGCATATTTCCTTTTTCACCATTAGCATAAAAGTGGTCCCGAAAATCCCATCACACGCCAAACATACCCAAGCCTAGAAAACTGCTCAATGAAAAGAGAGGCTTATCTGACTCTCTTTTTTAATTAAGGAGGAATTAAGACTACACAGAGTAGTTTCGGAGAAAGCTTCTTTCTGGATTTTACCTGAGAATATTTCTTTCTCCATATTCTATGGTTTGTTCCCAAATGTACTTCCTCAGATTCCACAAAAAGAGTGATTTCAAGCAGTTCAATCCAAAGAATGGTTGAATGCTATCAGACGAATACACACATCACTAAGCAGTTGCTCAGAACGATTCTCTGCACTTTTCATCGGAACACGTTTCCTCGCGCATCACAAGCCACCGAGCATCACTAAATATCCCTTCACAGATCCTTCAAAGACAGAGTTTCGAAACTGCGCAACATAGTGTAAGCATTAACCCTGTGAAGTGAAGGCACATATCACAGAGAAGATTCTTGGAACGTTTATTCCTCCATTTTATTTCAGTATATTTCACTATTCACCATAGTCCTGAAAGCGTTCTGAAATATCATTTTTTCGGTTTCAGAGGATGAGTGTTCAAACACTGTATTGTGAGAAAAGAGGTATAACTCCCTGATTGGAATGCATACAACACAAAGTAGTTTCTCAGGAAGCTTCTATCCATGTTTTATCTGAAGATATCTCCTCTTTCACCGTAGGCCTGAATGTGCTCCCGAATGTCCCTTTGTGGATCTGTGCATGACGGAGTTTCCAAACTGCATAATATAATTAAAATTTTAACTATGTGAGACAAATAAATATATCTAACACAAAGCAGTTTCTCAGAAATCTTCTTTCCAGTGTTTATCTGAGGTTATTTCATTTTACACCATAGTCGTCGTTATTTTCCAGAATATCTCTTGGCAGTTTTTTATCCAAAAGGGATTCCGGAGTCCTCTAGGAGAAGAAAGGTATATTTCTGTGAGTGGAATGCGCATGTCACAAAGCAGCTCCTCAGAAAGCTTCTCTCCAGTTTCTATCTGAAGTTGTATCCTTTCTCACCATAAGCCTCAAAGCTGTCCAGAGTATCCTTTTGCAGACTACACAAAAACAGTGTTATGATACAGCTCAATGAAAAGAGAAGCTTAACTGTGTGAGTGGAATTCACATGACACAGAGCAATTTCACAGAAAGCTTCCTTCTGGTTTCTGTCTGAGGTTATTTCTTTTTCAGGATATTCTAAAGAGCGTTTCCAAGTGTCCTTTCTCAGATTCCACAGAAACAGTGATTTCAAACTGCTCAATTCGAAGAATTATTTAATGCTATGAGATGAATACAAATATCACAAAAGAGTTGCATAGAAAGCTTCTCTCTGATTTTCGATGGAAGACATTTCCTTGCCTCACCCAGGCCTCCAGTATCCACTTACTATTCCTTCGCAGAACCATCAAAGACCGACTTTCAAACTGGGAAATGTAGAGTAAGTTTTAACCCTGTGAAAAAAATGCACATGTCAGAGAGCAGTTTCTTTGAGTGCTTCTTTCTGTTTTTGGTTGAACAACATTTCACTTTTTGCCCTAGTCTTCAATGTGCTCTGAATATCACTCTTTTAGTTTTACAGGAACAGTGTTCAAACTGGGCCTTATGAGAAGAAAGTTATAAGTCCCTGAGTGAAATGCACACATCACCAAGCAGTTTCTCAGAAACCTTCTCTCCAGTTTTTATCTGACTTTATTTCCTATTTCAGCACAGCTTTGAATGTGATCCCAAATATCCCTTGGCAGATCAATCCACGAGGGAGTTTCCAAGCTGCATAATGTAAAGAAAGCTTCATCTATGTGAGATGAATAAACGTATCAAAAAGGAGATTCACAGAAATCTTCTTTCCAGTTTTTATCTGAAGATAGTTCCATTCTCCCCATAATCCAGAATGTGCTCCCGAAGGTCCCTTCGTGGATCCGTCCATGACAGTTTCCTAGCTGTGTAATGTAATGAAAGCTTTATCTATGTGAGATGATTACAGATATCACAGAGTAGCTTCTTAGAAACTTTCTTTACAAGTTTTGTCTGAGGCTATTGCCCTTTTCACCATCGGCATCAACATGCTCCCAAATTTCACTTGGTACCTGTTTCTCCAAAAGGGTTTCCCCGATGCTGTATGAGAAGAAAGGTATAACACAGTGACTGGAATGCACAAATCAGAAAGCAGTTCTTCAGAAACCTCCTCTCCAGTTTCGGTCTGAACATATTTCCTTTTTCACCGTTAGCCTCAAAGTGCTCCCGAATATCCCATCACATGCTAAACATGTACAGAGCAAGAAAACTGCTCAATGAAAAGAGAGGCTTATCTGAGTGAGAAGAACTAAAACGACACATTGTAGTTTCACAGAAAGCTTCCTTCTTCATTTTACCTCAGGATATTTCTTTCCCCATATTCTAAGGATCATTCCCAAATGTCCTTCCTCAGATTCCACAAAAACAGTGATTTCAAGATGCTGAATCCAAAGAATGGTTTAACTCTATGAGAGGAATACACACAAGGTGAAGCAGTTGCTCAGAACGTTTCTCTGCAGGTTTCGTTGGAAGACGTTTCCTTGCTCAACACAAGCTTCCAGGCATCAGTAAATATCCCTTCACAGATTCTTCAAAGACAGAGTTTCAAAACTGAGCAACATAGGGTAAGCATTAACTCTGTGAAGTGAATGCACATATCAGAGAACAGATTCTTGGAACGCTTCTTCCTTGATTTTATTTCAGTATACGTCACTATTCGCCATAGACCTCAATGCATTCCGAAATATCACTTTTCTGGTTTCACAGAAACAGTGTTCAAACACTGCATTTTGAGAAGCGATGTATAACTCCCTGTGTGGAATGCATCCATCACAATGTAGTTTCTCAGAAAGCTTCTATCCAGTTTCTATCTGAAGATATCTCCTCTTTCACCGTAGGCCTGAATGTGGTCCCAAATGTCCCTTTGCGGAACTGTGCGTGACGGATTTCCAAACTGCGTAATATAATTAAAGTTTTAACTAAGCGGGATGAAAAACTATGTCTAACACAAAACAGTTTCAGAGATATCTTCTTTCCAGTTTTTGTCTGAGGATATATCCTTTTTCACCATAGTATTCACTATATTCTCGATTATCTCTTGGACCTTTTTCTCCAAAAAGGATTCTGGAATTTTCCAGGAGAAGAAAGGTATATTTTTGTGAGTGGAATGTACACGTCATAGAGCAGCTCCTCAGAAGTCTTCTCTCCAGTTTCTATCGGAAGACGTTTCCTTTAACACAGTAAGCCTCAAAGCCCTCCAGAGTATCCTTTCACAGACTAAACCAAAACAGTGTTATGATACAGCTCAACGAAAAGAGAAGCTTAACTGTGTGAGCAGAATTCACGTGACACAGAGAAGATTCACAGAAAGCTTCCTTGTGGTTTCTCTCTGAGGTTATTGCTTTTTCAGGATATTGTAAAGAGCGTTTCCAAATGTCCTTTCTCAGATTCCACAGAAACAGTGATTTCAACCTGCTCAATCCAAAGAATGATTTAACGCTATGAGATGAATACAAACATCACAGAAAAGTTGTGCAAAAAGCTTTTCTCTGATTTTCGATGGAAGACGTTCCCTAGCCTCACACAGGCCTCCGGTCGCCACTTACTATCCCTTTGCAGAACCCTCAAAGAATGAGTTTCATACTGGGAAATGTACAGTAAGATTTAACCATTTCAAAAGAAAGCACATGTCAGAGAGCTGTTTCTTCGCATACTTCTTTCTGTTTCTTATTGGAAGACATTTCACTTCTTGCCATAGTCTTCAATGTGCTCCGAATATCACTCTTTTCGTTTTACAAGAACTGAGCTCAAACTGTGCCTTATGAGAGAGAGTTATGACTTCCAGAGCGAAATGCACACATCACCAAGCATTTTCTCAGAAATCTTCTCTCCAGTTTTTATCTGACTATATTTCCTATTTCATCTTAGGCCCAAATGAGATTCCCAATATCCCTTCACGGATCCATACACGAGGGAGTTTCCAAGCTGTGTAATGTAAAGAAAGCTTCATCTGTGTGAGATGAATAAACATAATAAAAAGCAGATTCACAGAAAGCTTCTTTCCAGTTTTTATCTGAAGATATTTCCTTTTTCACCATAGTCTAGAATATGCTCCCGAAGGTCCCTTTGTGGATCCGTCCATGACAGTTTCTAAGCTGCATAACATAAAAAAGGCTTTATCTACGTGAGTTGATTACACATATCACAGAGTGGTTTACTAGAAAGCTTCCTTCCAGGTTTTGTCTGAGGCTATTTCCCTTTTCACCATCAGCATCAACATGCTCCCGAATATCACTTGGTACCTGTTTCTCCAAAAGGGGTTCAACGAAGCTGTATGAGAAGAGAGGTATAACACCGTGAGTGGAATGCACACCTCACAATGCAGTTCCCCAGAAATCTTCTCTCCAGCTTCGGTCTGCACATATTTCCTTTTTCACCATTAGCCTCAAAGTGCTCCCGAATATCCCATCACACATTAACATACACTGGGCTAGAAAACTGCTCAATGAAAATAGAGACTTATTTCAGTGAGAGGAATTAAGACGACACAGAGCAGTTTCACAGACAGCTTCCTTCTGGATTTTACCTGAGGATATTTCTTTCTCCATATTCTATGGATCGTTCCCAAATGTTCTTCCTCAGATTCCACAAAAACAGTGATTTCAAGCTGATCAATGAAAAGCGTGGTTTACATCTATCAGACGAATACACGCATCGCAAAGCAGTTGCTCAGAAGGTTTCTCTGCAGGTTTCATCGGAAGGCATTTCCTCGCTCACCACAAGCCTCCAGGCATCACTAAATATCCCTTCACAGATTCTTCAAAGACAGAGTTTCGAAACTGGGCAACATAAAGTAAACATTAACTCTGTGAAGTGAATGTACCTATCTGAGAGCAGATTCTTGGAACTATTCTTCCTCGATTTTATTTCAGTATATTTCACTATTTGCCATAGTCCTCAATGCGTTCTGAAATATCACTTTTTTGATTTCACAGGAACAGTGTTCAAACACTGTCTTGTGAGAAAAGAGGTATCACTCCCTCAGTGAAATGCATACATCACAAAGTATTTTCTCAGAAAGCTTCTATCCAGTTTTTATCTGAAGATATCTCCTCTTTCAACGTAGATCTGAATGTTCCCCGAATGTCCCTTCACAGATCTGTGCATGACGGAGTTTCCAAACTGCATAATATAATGAAAGTTTTAACTATGTGAGATGAATAAATATATCTAACACAAAGCAGTTTCACAGAAATCTTCTTTCCAGTTTTTGTCTGAAGATATTTCCTTTTTCACCATAGTCGTCGCTATTCTCCTGAATAACTCTTCATAGCTTTTTCTCCAAAAGGCATTCCGGAATCCTCTATTAAAAGAAAGGTATATTTCTGTGAGTGGAATGCCCAAATCACAAAACACTTCCACAGAAAGTTTCTCTCCAGTTTCTATCTGAAGACGATTCCTTTCTCATCATAAGCCTGAAAGCCCTCCACAATATCCCTTCGTAGACTAAACAAAAACAGTGTTATGATACAGCTCAATGAAAAGAGAAGTTTAACTGTGTGAGCGGAATTCACGTGACACAGAGCAGTTTCACAGAAAGGTTCCTTCTGGTTTCTCTGAGGTTTTTTGTTTTTCAGGATATTCCAAAGAGCGTTTCCAAATGTCCTTTATCAGATTCTACAGAAAAAGTGATTTCAAAGTGCTCCATCCAAAGAAAGATTTAGCTCGATGAGTTGAATACAAACATGATGAAAGAGTTGTGTAGAATGATTCTCTCTGATTTTTCATGGAAGACGTTTCCTTGCCTCACACAGGCCTCAGATTGCCACTTAGTATCCCTTCGCAGGACCCTCAAAGACCGACTTTCAAACTGGGAAATGTAGAGTAAGCTTTAACATGTAAAAAGAATGGACATGTCGGAGAACAGTTTCTTTGAGTGTTTCTTTCTGTTTTTTATTGGACAACATTTGACTCTTTGCCATAGTCTTCAATGTGCTCTGAATATCACTGCTTTGATTTTACAGGAACAGTGGTCAAACTGTGCTTTATTAGAAGAAACTTCGTGGTTCCTTCCATGACAATTTCCAAGCTGCGTAATGTAAAGAAAGCTTAATCTATGTGAGCTGATTACACATATCACAGAGTTGTTTCCTAGAAAGCTTCTTTCCAGTTTTTTTCTGCAGCTATTTCCCTTTACACCATCGGCACCTGCATGCTCCCAAATATCACTTGGTAGCTGATTTTCCAAAAGGGATTCCCCGACGCTGTCAGAGAAGAGAGGTATAACATTGTGAGTGGAATGTGCACGTCACAAATCAGTTCCTCGGAAAGCTCCTCTCCGGTTTTGGTCTGAACATATTTCCTTTTTCACTGTTAGCTTCAAAGTGCTGCCGAATATCTCATCACACGTGATACATACACAGGGCTAGAAAACTGCTCAATGAAAAGAGAGGCTTATCTGAGTGAGAGGAATTAAGACGACACAGAGCAGTTTCACAGATAGCTTCCTTCTGGATTTTACCTGAGGATATTTCTTTCCCCATATTCTAAGGATCGTTCCCAAATGTCCTTCCTCAGATTCCACAAAAACAGTGATTTCAAGCTGCTGAGTACAAAGAATGGTTTACCTCTAGGAGACGAATACACACAGGACAAAGTAGTTGCTCAGAACATTTCTCTGCGCAACCCTTTTGTGATGTTTGTGTTCATCTCATAGAGTTAAATCATTCTTTGGAGTGAGCAGTTTGAAATCACTGTTTCTGTGGAATCTGGGAAAGGACATTTGGAAACGCTGTTTAGAATATCCTGAAAAGAAATAATCTCAAATATAAACCAGAAGGAATCTCTGTGAACGTACTCTGTGTCACGTGAATTCCGCTCAAACAGTTAAGCTTCTCTTTTCATTGAGCTGTGTCATAACACTGTTTTTGTTTAGTCTGTGAAGGGATATTCTGGGGAGCTTTGAGGCTTATGGTGAGAAAGGAAATATCTTCAGATAGAAACTGGAGAGAAGGTTTCTGGGAGGCTGCTTTGTGACGTGTGCATTCCACTCACAGAAATATACTTTTCTTCTCCTAGAGGATTTTGGAATCTCTTTTGGAGGAAAAGTTACGAAACAGGTATTCGGGAATATAGGATAGGTTGTGGTGAAAAAGGAAATATCCTCAGACAAAAACTGGAAAGAATATTTGTGTGAAACTGTTTTGTGTTAGTTATATTTATTCATCTTGCATAGTTAAAACTTTAAATATATTATGCAGTTTGGAAACTCCATCATGCACACATCCGCAAAGGAACATTCGGGAGCACATTCAGGCCTATGGTGAAAGAGGAGATATCTTCATATAAAAACTGGATAGAAGCTTTCTGAGAAACTACATTGTGATGTATGCATTCCACTCAGGGTGTTATACCTTTTTTCTCATATCACAGTGTTTGAACACTGTTCCCGTAAAACTGAAAATGCGATATTTCGGAACGCATTGAAGACTATGGTGAATAGTGAAATACATTGAAATGAAATCGAGGAAGAAACGTTCCAAGAATCTGCTCTCTGATATGCGCATTCACTTCACAGAGTTAATGTTTACTCCATGTTGCACAATTTCGAAACTCTCTTTGATGTATCTGTGAAGAGATATTTAGTGACGCCTGGAGGCTTGTGGTGAGCAACAAAACATCTTCCGATGAAACCTGCAGAGAAACCTTCTGAGCAACTGCATTGCGATGTGTGTATTCATCTCCTAGATTTAAATTATTCTTTGGATTGAGCAGCTTGAAGTCACTGTTTTTGTGGAATCTGAGGAAGGACATTTGGGAACGATCCTTAGAATATGGAGGAAGAAATATCCTCAGGTAAAATCCAGAAGGAAGCTTTCTGTGAACCTGCATTGTGTCGTCTTAATTCCTCTCACTCAGGTAAGCCTCACTATTTATTGAGCAGTTTCCTAGCCCTGTGTATGTTTAGCGTGTGATGGGATATTCAGGAGCACTTTTGGGCTAATGGCGAAAAAGGAAATATGTTCAGACCGAAATGGGAGAGAAGCTTTCCAAAGAATGGCTTTGTGACTTGTGCATTCCAGTCACAGTGTTATACCTCTCTTATCATACAGGGTTGGGAAAACCCTTTTGGAGAAACAGGTACCAAGTGATATTCGGGAACATGTTGATACCAATGGTAAAAAGAGAAATAGCTGCAGACAAAACCTGGAAAGAAGCTTTCTAGGAAACGACACTGTGATATGTGTAATCCTCTCACATTGATAAAGCCTTCTTTACTTTACGCAGCTTGGAAAATGTCATGGACAGATCCACGAAGGGACCTTCGGAAGCACATTCTGGACTATGTTAAAATAGGAAATATCTTCACATAAAAACTGGGAAGAAACTTTCTGTGAATCTACATTTTTCTATGTTTATTCATCTCACAGATATGAACCTTTCTTTACATTAAACAGCTTGGAAATCCCCTTGTGGATTTTTGGGATCACAGTCAGGCATATGGTGAAAGAGGAAATATAGTCAGATAAAAACTGTAGAGAAGCTTTCTGAGAACCTGCTTGGTGATGTGTGCATTCCACTCAGGGAGTTATACCTTTCTTTTCATAAGGCAGAGTTTGAACACTGTTCCTGTAAAACCAAAAGAGTGACATTCGGAGCACATTGAAGACTATGGTAAAAACTGAAATGTCGTCCAACAAAAACAGAAATAAGTACTCGAAGAAACTGCTCTCTGACATGTCCATTCTTTTATCAGGGTTAAATCTTACTCTACATTTCCCAGTATGGAAGTCGGTCACTGAGTGTTCTACGAAGGGATATTGAGTGGTGACTAGATACCTGTGTGAGGCAAGGAAATGTCTTCCATCGAAAATCGGGGAGAAGCATTCTGCACAACACTTTTGTGTTGTTTGTATTCATCTCGTAGAGTTAAATCATTCTTTGGATTGAGCAACTTGAAATCACTATTTCTCTGGAATCTGAAAAAGGACATTTGGAAACGCACTTTAGAATATCCTGAAAAAGAAATAACCTCAGAGAGAAACCAGAAGGAAGCGTTCTGTGAAAGTGCTCTGTGTCATGTGAATTCCCCTCACACAGTTAAGCTTCTCTTTTCATTGAGCTGTACCATAACACTGCTTTTGTTTGGTCTACAAAGGGATACTCTGGAGGGCTTTGAGGCGTACGGTGAGAAAGGAAACATCTTCAGATAGAATTTGGAGAGAAGCTTTCTGAGGAGCTGCTTTGTGACGTGTGCATTCCACTCACAGAAATATACCTTTCTTCTCATTGAGGATTCTGTAATCCGCTTTGGAGAAAAAGTTACCAAGACATATTCGGGAGTATAGCGACGACTATGGTGAAAAAGGAAATATCCTCAGACAAAAACTGGAAAGATTTCTGTGAAACTGCTTTGTGTTAGATATATTTATTCATCTCACATAGTTAAAACTTTAATTATATTACGCAGTTTGGAAACTCTGTCATTCACAGATCTGCGAAGGGATGTTCGGGAGCACATTCAGGCCTATGGTGAAAGAGGAGTTATCTTCAGATAAAAACTGGACAGAAGCTTTCTGAGAAAATACTATGTGATGTATGCATTCCACTCAGGGAGTTATACCTCACTTCTCACAAGGCAGTGTTTGAACACTGTTCCTGTGAAAACGAAAATCTGATATTTCAGAACACATTGAAGTCTATAGCAGATAGTGAAATATACTGGAAGAAAATCGAGGAAGAAACATTCCAAGAATCAGCTCTCTGATATGTGCATTCACTTCACAGAGTTAATGCTTACTCTATGTTGTCCAGTTTCGAAACTCTGTCTTTGAAGAATCTGGGAAGGGATATTTCATGACGCCTGGAGGCTTGTGGTAACCGAGAAAATGCCTTCCAATGAAACCTGCAGAGATACGTTCAAAGCAGCTACATTGCGATGTGTGTATTCGTCTCATTGACTTAAACCTTTATTTGGATCGAGCTGCTTTAAATCACTGTTTTTGTGGAATCTGAGGAAGGACATTTGGAAACAATCCTTAGAATATGGAGAAAGAAATATCCTCAGGTAAAATCCAGAAGGAAGCTTTCTGTGAAACTGCTCTGTGTCACCTTAATTCCTCTCACTCAGATAAGCCTGTCTTTTCATTGAGCTGTTTTCTAGCCCTGTGTATGTTTAGCGTGTGATGGGATATTCGGCAGCATTTTGAGGCTAACAGTGAAAGAGGAAATATGTTCAGACCGAAACTGGAGAGAAGCTTACCAAGTAACTACTTTGTGACGTGTGCATTCCACTCACAGTGTTATACCTCTCTTCCAATACAGCGATAGGAAATCCTTTTGGAGAAACAGATACCAAGTGATATTCGGGAGCATGTTGATGCCGATGGTGAAAAAGGAAATAGCCTCAGACAAAAACTGGAAAGAAGAAAACTACTCTGTGATATGTGTAACATTCTCACATAGATGAAGCTTTCTTTACATTACTCAACTTAGAAAATGTCATGGACAGATCCACAAAGGGTCCTTTGGAGCTCATTCTGGACTATGGTGAAAAAGGTAATATCTTCAAATAAAAACTGGAGAGAAGCATTCTGTGAATCTGCTTTGTGCTATGCTTATTCATCTCGCATAGATGAAGCTTTCTTTACATTACACAGCTTGGAAACTCCCTCGTGGATGGATCCTTGAAGGGATATTTGGGATCACATTCGGACCTATGGTGGAGGAAATATAGTCAGATAAAAATTGGAGAGACGATTTCTGAGAAACTGCTTGGTGATGTGTGCATTCCACTCAGGGAGTTATAACTTTCTTCTCATAAGGCACAGTTTGAACACTGTTGCTGTAAAACCAAAAGTGTGATATTCGGAGCACTTTGAAGACTATGGCAAAAAGTGAAATGTCGTCCAATAAAAAACAGATAGAAGTACTCGAAGAAACGGCTCTCTGACATGTCCATTCTTTTCACAGGGTTAAAGCTTACTCTACATTTCCCAGTTTGAAAGTCGTTCTTTGAGGGTTCTGCGAAGGAATAGTAATGGAGAATGGAGGCCTGTGTGAGGTAAGGAAATGTCTTCCATCGAAAATCGGAGAGACGTGTTCTGCGCAACTCCTTTGTGATGTTTGTATTTGTCTCCTAGCATTAAATCATTTTTTGGATTGAGCAGTTTGAAGTCACTTTTTCTGTGGAATCTGAGAAAGGACATTTGGAAACGCTCTTTAGAATATCCTGAAAACGAAATAACCTCAGAGAGAAACAAGAAGGAAACTTTCTGTGAAACTCTTCTGTGTCACGTGAATTCTGCTCACACAGTTAAGCTTCTCTTTTCATTGAGCTGTGTCATAACACTGTTTTTGTGTAGTCTGCGAAGGGATACTCTGGAGGGCTTTGTGGCTTATGGTGAGAAAGTAAATGTCTTCAGATGGAAACTGAAGAGAAGCTTTCTGAAGAACTGTTTTGTGACATGTACATTGCACTCACATTAATATACCTTTCTTATCGTAGAGGATTCCGGAATCCCTTTTGGAGAAAAAGCTACCAAGAGATATTCGGGAGTCGAGTATGGTGAAAAGGAAATATCCTCAGACAAAAACTGGAAAGAAGATTTCTGTGAAACTGCTTTGTGTTAGATATATATTCATTCGTCACACATGGTTAAAACTTTAATTTTATTACACAGTTTGGAAACTCAATCATGTACAGATTCGCAAAGGGACTTTCGGAAGCACATTCAAGCCTATGGTGAAAGAAGAGATATCTTCAGATAAAAACTGGATAGAAGCTTTCTGAGAAACTACTTTTTGATGTATGCATTCCACTAAGGGAGTTATAGCTCTTTTCTCACAAGGCATGTTTGAACACTGTTCCTGTGAAACAAAAAGTGATATTTCGGAATGCATTGAGGACTCTGGCAAATAGTGAAATATACTGAAATAAAATCGAGGAAGAAGTGTTCCAAGTATCTGCTCTCTGATATGTGATCTGTGAAAGGATATTTAGTGAAGCCCGGAGGCTTCTGTTGAGCCAGGAAACGTCTTCTGATGAAACCTGCAGAGAAGCATTCTGAGCAATTGCCTTGCGATGTGTGCATTCGTCTCAAAGAGTTAAAGCATTATTGGGATTGAGCAGATTGAAATCACTGTTTTTGTGGAATCTGAGGAAGGACATCCTTAGAATATGTAGAAAGAAATATGCTCAGGTAAAATCCAGAAGGAAGCTTTCTGTGAAACTGCTTTTTGTGGTCTTAATTCCTCTCAGTCAGATAAGCTTCTCTTTTCATCGAGCAGTTTTCTTGCCCTGTGTACGTTTAGCGTGTGATGGGATATTCGGGAGCACTTTTATGCTAACGGTGAAAAAGGAAGTATGTTTAGACCGAAACTAGAGAGAAGCTTTCCGAGGAACTGCTTTGTGACGTGTGCATTCCAGTTACCGTGTTATACCTCTCTTCTCATACAGCGTCGAGGAAACCCTGTTTGAGCAACAGGTACAAAGTTACATTCCGGAGCGTGCTAATGCTGATGGTGAAAAGGGAAAGAGACTCAGACAAAAACTGGAAAGAGGCTTTCTAGGAAACTACTCTGTGATATCTGTAACCATCTCACATAGATAAAGCTTTCTTTACATTACGCAGCTTGGAAACTCTCATGGACGGATCCACGAAGGGATCTTCGGGAGCACATTCTAGACTATGGTGGAAAAGGAAATATCTTCAGAAAAAAACTGGAAGGAAGCTTTTTGTGAATCTGCTTTTTGCTGCGTATATTCATCTCACATACATGAAGCTTTCTTTACATTACGTAGCTTTAAAATTCCTTCGTGGATGGATCCGCGAAGGGATATTTGGGATCACCATCGGGTCTATGGTGAAAGAGGAAATATAGTCAGATAAAAACTGTAGATAAGGTTTCTGAGAAACCGCTTGGTGATGTGTGCATTCCACTCAGGGAGTTATAACTTTCTTCTCATAAGGCACAGTTTGATCACTCTTCCTGGAAAACCAAAAGAGTGATATTCGGAGCACATTGAAGACTAAGGCAAAAAGTGTAATGTCATCTAATAAAAAAAGAAAGAAGCACTTGAAGAAACTGCTCTCTGACATGTCCATTCTTTCCAAAGTGTTAAATCTCACTCTGCATTTCACATTTTGAAAGTTGGTCTTTGAGGATTCTGTGAAGGGATAGTGAGTGGGGCCGTAGGCTGGTGTGAGGCAAGGAAAAGTCTTCCATCGAAAATCAGAGAGATGCTTTCTGCGCAACTCTTTTGTGATGTTTGTATTCATCTCATAGCGCTAAATCATTCTTTGGATTGAGCAGCTTGAAATCAGTGTTTCTGTGGAATCTGAGAAAGGACATTTGGAAACGCTCTTTAGAATATACTGAAAAAGAAATAACCACAGTGAGAAACCAGAAGGAAGCTTTCTGGAAATTGCTCTGTGTAACGTGAGTTATGCTCACACATTTAAGCTTCTCTTTTCATTGAGCTGTATCATAACACTGTTTTTGCTTAGTCTGTGAAGGGATAGTCTGGAGGTCTTTGAGGCTTATGGTTAGAAAAGAAACCTCTTCAGATAGAAACTGGAGAGAAGCTTTCTGATGAGCTGCTTTGTGACGTGTGCATTACACAAACCGAAATATAGCTTTCTTCTCCTAGAGGATTCCGGAATCCCTTTTGGAGGAAAAGCTACCAAGAGATATTTGGGAATATAACGACGACTATGGTGAAAAAGGAATTATCCTCAAACAAACCTGGAAAGAAGATTTCTGTGAAACTACTTCACATTAGATATATTTATTCATCTCGCATAGTTAAACTTTAATTATATTACGCAGTTTGGAAACTTCGTGATGCACAGATCCACGAACGGACATTCGGGAGCACATTCAGGAACACAGTGAAGGAGGAGATATCTTCAGAGAAAAACTGGATAGAAGCTTTCTGAGAAACTACATTTTAATGTATGCATTCCACTCAGGGCGTTATACCTCTTTTCTCACAAGGCAGGGTTTGAACACTGTTCCGGTGGAATCGAAAAAGTAATATTTCGGAACGGATTGAAGACTATGGCAAATAGTGATATATACTGAAACAAAATCGAGGAAGAAGCATTCCAAGAATCTGCTCTCTGATATGTGCATTCAGTTCACAGAGTTAATGCTTATTCAATGTTGCCCAGTTTCAAAACTCTGTCTTTGAAAAATCTGTGAAGGGATATTTAGTGACGCTCAGAGGCTTACGGTGAGCGTGGAAACTTTTTTGATGAAACCTGCACAGAAGCGTTCTAGGCAAATGCTTTGCAATGTGTGTATTCATCTCATACAGGTAAATCATTCTTTGGATCGAGCAGCTTGAAATCACTGTTTCTGTGGAATCTGAGAAAGGACATTTGGAAATGCTCTTTAGAATATCCTGAAAAAGAAATAACCTCAGAGAGAAACCAGAAGGAAGCTTTCTGGAAACTGCTCTGTGTCACTTGAATTCCACTCACACATTTAAGCTTCTCTTTTCATTGAGCTGTATCATAACACTGTTTTTGCTTAGTCTGCAAAGGGATACTCTGGAGGTCTTTGAGACTTACGGTTAGAAAAGAAATCTCTTCAGATAGAAACTGGAGAGAAGTTTTCTGATGAGCTGCTTTGTGACGTGTGCATTCTACACACAGAAATATAGCTTTCTTGCCCTAGAGGATTCCAGAAACCCATTTGGAGAAAAAGCTACCAATAGATATTCGGGACTATAGTGAAGACTATGGTGAAAAAGGAAATATACTCAGACAAACCTGGAAAGAAGAATTCTATGAAACTGCTTTGTGTTAGATATATTTATTCACCTCGCATAGTTAAAACGTTAATTATATTACACAGTTTGGAAACTTTGTCATGCACAGATCCACGAACAGACATTCGGGAGCACATTCAGGAACACAGTGAAGGAGGAGATATCTTCAGAGAAAAACTGGATAGAAGCTTTCTGAGAAACTACTTTGTGATGTGTGCATTCAACTCAGGGAGTTATACCTATTTCTCACAAGGCAGTGTTTGAACACTGTTCCTGTGAAATCGAAAAAGTGATATTTCTGAACACATTGAGGACTATGGCAAATAGTGAAATATACTGAAAAAAAATCGAGGAAGAAGCGTTCCAAGATTCTGCTCTCTGATATGTGCATTCACTTCACAGAGTTAATGCTTACTCAATGTTGCCCAGCTTTGAAACTCTGTCTTTGAAGAATCTTTGAAGGGATATTTAGTGACACCCTGAGGCTTATGGTGAACGTGGAAACCTTTTCTGATGAAACCTGCACAGAAACGTTCTGAGCAAGTGATTTGCAATGTGTGTATTCATCTCATACAGGTAAATCATTCTTTGGATCAAGCAGCTTAAAATCACTGTTTTTGTGGAATCTGAGGAAGGCATTTGGGAACGATCCATAGAATATGGAGAAAGAAATACCCTCAGGTAAAATCCAGAACGAAGTTTTCAGAAACTGCTCTGTATCGTATTAATTCCTCTCACTCAGATAAGCCTCTCTTTTCATTGAGCAGTTTTCATGCCCTGTGTAGGTTTAGCGTGTTATGTGATATTCGGGAGCACTTTGAGGCTAACGATGAAAAAGGAAATTTGTTAAGATGTAAACTGGAGAGAAGCTTTCTGAGGAACTGCTTTGAGACCTGTGCATTCCAGTCACAGTGTTATACCTCTCTTCTCATACAGTGTCGGGGAAACCCTTTTGGAGAAACAGGTACCAAAACATATTTGGTAACATGTTGATGCTGATGGTGAAAAGGGAAATAGCCTCAGACAAAAACTGGAAAGAAGCTTTCTAGAAAACTACTCTGTAATATGTGTAATCATCTCACATAGATAAAGCTTTCTTTACATACGCAGCTTGGAAACTGTCATGGACAGATCCATGAAAGGACCTTCGGGAGAACTTTCTGGACTATGGTGGAAAATAAAATATCTTCAGATAAAAACTGGAAAGAAGCTTTCTGTGAATCTACTTTTTGCTATGTTTATTCATCTCACATAGGTGAAGCTTTCTTTACATTATGCAGCTTGGAAACTTCCTCGTGGATGGATCCACGAATGGATATTTGGGATCACATTCGGGCCTATGGTGAAATAGGAAATTCAGTCAGATAAAAACTGGATAGACAGTTTCTGAGATACTGCATGCTGATGTGCGCATTCCACTCTGGGAGTTATAAGTTTCTTCTCATAAGGCACAGTTTGAACACTGTTCCTGTAAAACCAATGGAGAGATATTCGGAGCGCAACGAAGAGTATGACAAAATTGAAATGTCGTACATTAAAGAACAGAAAGAAGCACTCCAAGAAAATGCTCTGTGACATGTCCGTTCTTTTCACAGGGTTAAGGCTTACTCTACATTTCCGAGTTTGAAATTCGTTCTTTGAGGGTTCTGCGAAGGGATAGTAAGTGGCGACCAGAGGCCTGTGTGAGGCAAGGAAATGTCTTCCATCGAAAATCAGAAAGAAGCTTTCTGCGCAACCGTTTTGTGATGTTTGTATTCATGTCATAGAGTTAAATCATTCCTTGGATTGAGCTGTTTGAAATCACTGTGTCTGTGGAATCTGAGGAAGGATATTTGGAAATGCTCTTTAGAATATCCTGAAAAAAAAATAACCTCAGATAGAAACCGGATGAAATGTTTCTGTGAAACTGCTCTCTGTCACGTGAATTCCATTCACACAGTTAAGCTTCCCTTTTCATTGAGCTGTACCATAACACTGTTTTTGTTTTGTCTGTGATGGCATATTCTGGAGGGCTTTGAGTATTAAGGTGAGAAAGGAAACGTCTTCATATAGAAACTGAAGAGAAGTTTTCTGAGGAGCTGCTTTGTGACGTGTGCATTCCACTCACAGAAATATACCTTTCTTCTCTAGAGGATTCAAGAATCCTGTTTGGAGAAAAAGCTACGAAGAGATATTCGGGAGTATAATGATCACTATGGTGAGAAAGGAAAATCCTCAGACAAAAACTGGAAAGATTTCTGTGAAACTCTCAGTATTAGATGTACTTATTCATTCGCATCATTAAAACTTTAGTTATATTATGCAGTTTGGAAACTTCGTCAAGCACACATCTGCATAGGGTCTTTCAGGAGCACATTCAGGATTACAGTGAAAGAGCGAATATCTTCAGGTAAAAACTGGATAGAAGCTTCCTGTTAAACTACTTTGTGATGTATGCATTCCACTCTGGGAGTTTTACCCCTTTTCTCACAAGAATGTTTTTGAACACTGTTCCTGTGAAACCGAAAATGTGATATTTCAGAAGGCATTGAGGTCTCTGATGAATAGTGAAATATACTAAAATAAAATCGAGGAAGAAGCTTTCCAAGAATCTCCTCTCGGATACGTGCATTCACTTCACAGAGTTAATGCTTACTCTATGTTGCCCAGTTTCGAAACTCTGTCTTTGAATAATCTCTGAAGGGATATTTAGTGACGCCCGGAGGCTTGTGGTGAGCGAAAAATGCCTTCTGATGAAACCTGCAGAGAAAAGTCCTGAGCAGCTGTTTTGTGATGTTTGTAGTCATCTCTTAGTGGTAAATCATTGTTTGTATTTAGCAGCTTGAAATCACTGTTTTTGTGGAATCTGAGGAAGGAGATTTGGGAATGATCTTATAATATGGAGAAAGAAATATCCTCAGGTAAAATCAACAAGGAAGCTTTCTGTGAAACTGCTCTGTGTCGTCTTAATTTCTCTCACTCAGTTAAGCCCCTCTTTTCATTGAGCAGTTTTCTACCCCTGTGCATGCTTAGGGTGTGATGGGATATTCGGGAGCACTTTGAGGCTAACGGTAAAAAAGGAAATATGTTCAGACGGAAACTGGACATAAGCTTTCCGAGGAACTCCTTTGTGATGTGTGCATTGCAGTCACAGTTTTATACCTCTCTTCTCATACAGCGTCAGGGAAATCCTTTTAGAGAAACAGGTACCAGATGATACCGGGAGCATATTAATGCCGATGGTGAAGAGGGAAATACCCTCAGACAAAACCTGGAAAGAATCTTTCTAGGAAACTACTAAGTGATATATGTAATCACCTCACACAGATAAACCTTTCTTTATATTATGCAGGTTGGAAACTGTCATGGACAGATCCACGAAGGGACCTTCGGGAGAACATTCAGGACTAGGGTGAAAAAGGAAATATCTTCAGATAAAAACTGGCAAGAAGCTTTCTGTGAATCTGCTTTTTGCCATATTTATACATCTGACATAGATGAAGCTTTCTTTACATTATACAGCTTGGAAAATCTCTCGTAGATGCATCAGTGATGGGATAATTGGGATCACATTCGGGCCTATGGAGAAATAGCAAATAGACTCAGATAAAAACTGGAGAGAAGCTTTCTGAGAAACTGCTTGGTGTTGTGTGCATTCCACTCAGATAGTTATAACTTTCTTCTCATAAGGCGCAGTTTGATCACTGTCCCTGTAAAATGAAACGAGTGATATTTGGAGCACTTTGAAGATGATGGCAAAAAACGAAATATCATCAAATAAAACACTGAAAGAAGCACTCAAAGAAACTGCTTTCTGACAAGTCCATTATTTTCACAGGTTTAAAGATTACTCTATATTTCCCACTTTGATAGTCGGGCTTTGAGAGTTCTGGGAAGGGATAGTAAGTGGCAACAGGAGAGCTCTGTGAGGCAAGGAAATGTCTTCCATCGAAAATTGGAGAGAAGATTTCTACGAAACTCTGAGTTAAATCATTCTTTGGATTGAGTAGTTTGAAATCACTGTTTCTGTGGAATCTGAGAAAGGACATTTGGAAATGCTCTTTAGAATATCCTGAAAAAGAAATAACCTCAGAGATAACCAGAAGGAAGCTTTCTGTGAACCTGCTATGTGTCACGTGAATTCCGCTCACACAGTTAAGCTTCCCTTTTCAATGAGCTGCATCATAACACTGTTTTTGCTTAGTCTGCGAAGGGATACTTTCGAGGGCTTTGAGGCTCATGGTGAGAAAGGAAATGTCTTCATAGAGAAACTGGAGAGAAGCTTTCTGAAGAGCTGCTTTGTGACGTTTGCATTCCACTCACAGAAATATACCTTTCTTCTGGTGTTTTAGACATGAAGTCCTTGCCCATGCCTATGTCCTGAATGGTACTATCTAGGTTTCCTTCTAGGGTTTTTATGGCATTAGGTTTAACATTTAAGTGTCTAATTAATCTTGAATTAATTTTCGTATAAGGAATAAGGAAGGGAATCATTTTCAGCTTTCTATTTATGGCTAGCCAATTTTCCCAGCACCATTTATTAAATAGGGAATCCTTTCCCCATTTCTTGTTTCTCTGAGTTTTGTCAAAGATCAGATGCCTGTAGATGTGTGGTATTATTTTTGAGGACTCTGTTCTGTTCCATTGGTCTATATCTCTGTTTAGATACCAGTACCATGCTGTATTGGTTACTGTAGCCTTGTAGTATAGCTTGAAGTCAGGTAGCGTGATGCCTCCGGCTTTGTTCTAAATCATGCAGCTATAAAGACGCATGAACACGTATGTTTATTGTGGCACTATTCACAATAGCAAAGACGTGGAATCAACCCAAATGTCCATCAGTGACAGACTGGATTAGGAAAATGTGGCACATATACACCATGGAATACTATGCAGCCATACAAAGGATGAGTTTGCATCCTTTGTAGGGACATGGATGCAGCTGGAAACCATCATTCTTAGCAAACTATCAGAGGAACAGAAAACCAAACACCACCTGTTCTCACTCATAGGTGGGAACTGAACAATGAGATCACTTGGACTCGGGAAGGGGAACATCACACATCGGGGCCTATCATGGGGAGGGGGGTGGGGGGAGGGATTGCATTGTGAGTTATATGTCATATAAATGACAAATTGATGGGTGCTGACAAGTTGATGGTGCAGCACAACAACGTGGCACATGTATACATATGTAAAAAACCTGCACATTGTGCACATGTACTCTAGAACTTAATGTATAATAATACAAAAAAGAAAAAAAGACATATACCTTTCTTCTTCTAAAGGAATCTGAAATCCCTTTTGGAGAAAAAGCTACCAAGAGATATTCGGGAGCATAGTGATGACTATGGTGAAAAAGGAAATATCCTCAGACAAAAACTGAAAAGAAGATTTCAGTGAAACTGCTTTGTGTTAGATATGTTTATTCATCTTGCATAGTAAAAACTTTAATTATATTACGCAGTTTGGAAACTCTGTCATGCACAGATCCGCGAAGGTACATTCGGGAGCAGAATCAGGGTTATGGTGAAAGAGGAGATATCTTCAGATAAAAACTGGATAGAAGCATTCTGAGAAACTACTTTGTGATGTATGCATTCCACTGAGGGTGGTAGACCTCTTTTCTCACAAGGCAGTGTTTGAACACTGATCCTGTGGAACCAAAAAGTGATATTTTGGAATGCCTTGAGGACAATGGCGAATAGTGAAATATACTGAAATAAAATCGAGGAAGAACCTTTCCAAGAATCTGCTCTCTGATATGTGAATTCACTTCACAGTGTTAATGTTTACTCTATGTTGCCCAGTTTCAAAACTCTGTCTTTGAAGAATCTGAGAAGGGATATATAGTGACACCCGGAGGCTTCTGGTGAGCGAGGAAACCTCTTCCGATGAAACCTGCAGAGAAACGTTCTGAGCAACTGCTTTGCAATGTGTGTATTCGTCTCATAGAGATAAGCCATTCTTTCGATTGAGGGGCTTGAAATCACTGTTTTTGTGCATTCGGAGGAAGAATATTTGGGAACGATTCTTTGAATATGGAGAAAGAAATATCCTCAGGTAAAATCCAGAAGGAAGCTTTCTGTAAAGCTGCTCTGTGTCGCTTTAATTCCTCTCACTCAGATAAGCCTCTCTTTTCATTGAGGAGTTTTCTAACCCTGTGTATGTTTAGCATGTGATGAAATGTAAGGGAGTACTTTGAGGCTAACGGTGAAAAAGTAAATATGTTCCGACCGAAACTGGAGTGAAGCTTTCCGAGGAACAGCTTTGTGACGTGTGCATTCCATTCACAGTGTTTTAACTCTCTTATCATACAGGGTGGGGGAAACCCTTTGGGAGAAACAGCTACCGAGTGATATTCGGGAGCATGTTGATGCCGAAGGTGAAAAGGAAAATAGCCTCAGACAAAAGATGGAAAGAAACTTTCTAGGAAACTACTCGGTGATAGGTGTAATCATCTCACATAGATAAAGCTTACTTTACATTAAGAAGCTTGGAAACTGTCATGGACGGATCCTCGAAGGGACGTTCAGGAGCACATTCTGGACTATGGTGAAAAAGGAACTATCTTCAGATAAAACCTGGAAAGAACCATTCTGTGAATCTGCTTCTTGCTATGTTTATACATCTTACATAGATGAAGGTTCCTTTACATTACACAGCTTGGAAACTGCCTTGTGGATTGATCTGCGAAGGGATATATGGGATCACCTTTGGGCCTATGGTGAAATAGGAAATATAGTCAGATGAAAACTGGAGAGAAGCTTTCTGAGAAACTGCTTGGTGATATGTGCATTCTACTCAGGGACTTATAACCTTCTTCTCATAAGGCACAGTTTGAACACTGTTCCTGTAAAGCCTAAAGAGTGATATTCGGAGCACATTGAAGACTAGGGCCAAAAGTGAATTGTCGTCCAATGAAAAACAGAAAGAAGCAATCAAAGAAACTGCTCTCTGACATGTCCATTCTTTTAACAGGGTTGAAGCTTACTCCACATTTCCCAGTTTGAAAGTCGGTCTTTTAGGGTTCTGTGAAGGGATAGTAAGTGGCGACCGGAGGCCTGTGTGAGGCAAGGAAATGTCTTCCATCGAAAATAGGTGAGAAGCTTTCTGCAAAACTCTTTTTTGATGTTTGTATTCATCTCATAGAGTTAAATCATTCTTCGGATTGAGCAGTTTTGAATCACTGTTTCTGTGGAATCGGAGAAAGTACATTAGGAAACGCTCTTTAGAATATTCTGAAAAAGAAATGATCTCAGAGAGAAACCAGAAGGAAGCTTTCTGTGAAACTTCTGTGTTTCATGTGAATTCCGTTCACACAGTTAAGCTTCTCTTTTCATTGAGCTGTATCATAACACTGGTTTTGCTTAGTCTCCCTAGGGATACTCTGGAGGGATTTGAGGCTTATGGTGAAAAAGGAAACGTCTTCAGATAGAAACTGGAGAGAATCTTTCTGAGGAGCTGCTTTGTGACGTGTGCATTCCACTCACAGAAATCGACCTTTGTTCCCCCGGAGGATTCCCGAATCCCTTTGGCAGAAAAAACTACCAAGAGGTATTCGGGGGTAAAGCGATGACTATGGTGAAAAAGGAAATATTCTCAGACAAAAACTGGAAAGAATATTTCTGTGAAATTGCTTGGTGTGAAACATATTTATTCATCTCGCATAGTTAAAACTTTCATTAGATGATGCAATTTGTAAACTCCGTCATGCACAGAGCAATGAAGGGACATTCGGGACCACATTCGGGCCTACAGTGAAAGAGGAGATATCTTCAGATAAAAATGGGATAGATGCTTTCTGAGAAACTACTTTGTGATCTATGCATTCCACTCAGGGATTTATACCTCTATTCTCACAAGGCAGTGTTTGAACACTGTTCCTGTGAAACTGAAAAAGTGATATTTCTGAACGCCTTGAAAACTATTGCAAGTAGTGAAATATACTGAGATAAAATCGAGGAAGAAGTGTTCCAAGAATCTCTTCTCTGATATGTGCATTCACTTCACAGAGTTAATGCTTACTTTATGATGCCCAGTTTCGAAACTCTGTCTTTGAAGAATCTGGGAAGGGATATTTATAGACGCCCAGAGGCTTGTGGTGAGCGAGAAAACGTCTTCCGATGAAACCTGCAGAGAAACGTTCCGAGCAACTGCTTTGCGATGTGTGTATTCGTCGCCTAAAGTTAAACCATTCTTTGTATTGAACAGCTTGAAATCACTGTTTTTATGGAATCTGAGGAAGGACATTTGGGAACAAACCTTAGAATATGGAGAAAGAAGTATCCTCACATAATATCCAGAAGGAAGCTTTCTGTGAAACTGCTGTGTTTTGTATTAATTCCTCTCACTCAGTTAAGCCTCTCTTTTTATTGCACGGTTTTCTACCCCTGCTTATGTTTAGCATGTGATGGGATATTCGGGAGGACTTTGAGGCTAACGGTGAAAAAGGAAATATATTCAGACACAAACTGAAGAGAAACTTTCCAAGGAACTGCTTTGTGACGTGTGCATTCCATTCACTGTGTTATACGTTTCGTCTCATACAGCATCGGGGAAACTCTTTTGGAGAAACAAGTACCAAGTGATATTCGGGAGCATGTTGATGCCGATGGTGAATAGGGAAATAGCCTCACACAAAAACTGGAAAGAAGCTTTCTAGGAAACTATTCTGCGATATCTGCAATCATCTCACATAGATAAAGCTTTCCTTACATTACGCAGCTTTGAAACTGTCATGGACAGATCCATGAAGGGATCTTGGGGGGAATATTCTGGACTATGGTGAAAAAGGAAATCTCTTCAGAAAAAAACTGGAAAGAAGCTTTCTTTAAATCTGCTTTTTGGTATGTTTATTCATCTCACATAGATGAAGCTTTCTTTGCATTGCACAGCTTGGAAACTCCCTCGTGGATGGATCCACGAAGGGATATTTCGGATCACATTCGGGCCTATGGTGAAATAGGAAATATAGTCAGATAAAAACTGGCGAGAAGCTTTCTCAGAAACTGCTTAATGATGTGTGCATTCCACTCAGGCAGCTATAACGTTCTTATCATAAGGCACTGTTTGAACTCGGTTCCTGTAAAACGAAAAGAGTGATATTCAGAGCACTTTGAAGACTACAGCAAAAAGTCAAATGTCGCCCAATAAAAAACAGAAAGAAGCACTCAAAAAAGCTGCTCTCTGATATGTCCATTCTTTTCACAGGGTTAAAGCTTCCTCTACATTCCCCAGTTTGAAAGTCGGTCTTTGAGGTTCCTGCGAAGGGATAGTAAGTGGCAACCAGAATCCTGTGTTGAGCAAGGAAATGTGTTCCACCGAAAATCTAAGAGAATCTTTCCGTGCAACTCTTTTGTGATATTTGTATTCATCTGATAGCGTTATAAGATTCTTTGGATTGAGCTGTTTGAAATCACTGTTTCCGTGGATTCTAAGAAGGACGCCTGGAAACGCTCTTTAGAATATCCTGAAAAAGGATTAACCTCAGAGAAAACCAAAAGAAAGCTTTCTGTAAACCTCCTCTGTGTCACGCGAATTCTGCTCACACATTTTACCTTCTCTTTTCATAGAGCAGTATCGTAACACTGTTATTGTTTAGTCTGCAAAGTGTTATTCTGCAACCCTTTGAGGCTTACGGTGAGAAAGGAAACGTCTTTAAATAGAAACTGGAGAGAAGTTTTCTGAGGAGCTGGTTTGTGACATGAGCGTTCCACTCACAGAAATATACTCTTCTTCTCATATAGGATTCCAGAATCCCTTTTGGAGAAAAAGCTACCGAGAGACATTCGGGAGTATATGGACGGCTAGGTGAAAAAGGAAATATCTTCAGAGAAAAATTGGAAAGAAGATTTCTATGAAACTGCTTTGTGTTAGATATATTTATTCACCTTGCATAGTTAAAACTTTTCTTATATTACACATTTTGGAAACTCCGTAAGGCACGATTCTGCGAAGAGACATTCGGGAGCACTTTCAGGCCTATGGTGAAAGAGGAGATATTTTCAGATAAAAACTGGATAGAAGCTTTAAGAGAAACTACTTTGTGATGTACGCATTCCACTCAGTGAGTGATACCACTTTTCTCACAAGGCAGTGTTTGAACACTGTACCTGTGAAACCGAAAAAGTGCTATTTCAGTTCACATTGACGACTATGGCAAATAGTGAAATATACTGAAATAAAATCAAGGAAGAAGCGTTCCAAGAATCTGCTCTATGACATGTGCATTCACTTCACAGTGTTAATGCTTCCTCTATGTTGCCGAGTTTCAAAACTCTGTCTTTGAAGAATCTGTGAAAGGATATTTAGTGACGCCTGGAGGCTTGTGTTGAACAAGGTAACGTCTTCCGATGAAACTTGCAGAGAAACATTCTGAGCAACTGCTTTGTGATGTGTGTATTCGTCTCAAAGAGTTAAACCATTCTTTGGATTGAACAGCTTGAAATCACTCTTTTTGTGGCATCTTAGGAAGGACATTTATGAACAGTTGTTAAATATGGAGAAAGAAATATCCTCTGGAAAAATTCAGTAGGAAGCTTTCTGTGAAACTACCCCATGTCATCTTAATTCCTCACGCTCAGTTAAGCCTGACTTTTCATTGAGCAGTTTTCTAACGCTGTGTATGTTTAGCGTGTGATGGAATATTCGGCAGCACTTTGAGGCTAACGGTGAAAAAGGAAATATGTTCAGACCAAAACTGGAGAGAAGCTTTCCGAGCAACTGCTTTGTGATGTGTGCATACCAGTCACAGTGTTATACTTATCTTCTCCTACAGTGTCAGGAAACACTTTGGGAGAAACAGGTACCAAGTAATATTCGGGAACATGTTGATGCCAATGGTGAAGGGGAAATAGCCTCAGACAAAACCTGAAAAGACACTTTGTAGGAAACTACTATGTGATATGTGTATTCATCTCACATAGTAAAGCTTTCTTTACATTAGGCACCTTGGAAACTGTCATGGACGGATCCATGAAGGGACCTTTGGAAGCACATTCAGGATTATGGTGAAAAAGGAAATATCTTCAGATAAACCTGGAAGAAGCTTGCTATGAATCTGTTTTTTGCTTTGTTTATTCATCTCACAGAGATGAAGCTTTCTTTATATTATGCAGCTTGGAAACTCCCTCATGGATGGATCCGTGAAAGGATATTTGGGATCACATTCGGGCCAATGGTGAAATACGAAATATAGTGAGATAAAAATTGGAGAGAAGCTTTCTGAGAGACTGCTTCATGATGTGAGCATTCCATTGAGGGAGTTGAAACTTTCTTCTCATAAGGCACAGTTTGAACACTGTTCCTGTAAAACCAAAACAGTGATATTCAGAACACTTGGAAGACTGTGGCAAAAAGTGAAATGTCGTCCAATAAAAAACAGAAAGAAGCACTCGAAGAAACTGCTCTCTGACATGTCCATTCTTTTCACAGGGTTAGAGCTTCCTCTACATTTCCCAGTTTGAAAGTCAGTCTTTGCGGGTTCTGCGAAGAGATCCTAAGTGGCAACCAGAAGCCTGTGCAGAGCAAGGAAATTTCTTCCATCTAATATTGGAGAGAAGCTTTCTGTGCAACTATTTTGTGATGTTTGTATTCATCTCATAGAGATAATCATTCCTCTTAATAAGGAGTTTCAAATCCCTGTTTCTGTGGAATCTGAGAAAGGACATTTGGAAACGCTCCTTAGAATATCCTGAAAAAGAAATAATCTCAGAGAGAAACCAGAAGGAAGCTTTCTGTGAAACTGCTCTGTGTCACGTGAATTTGGCTCACACAGTTAAGCTACTCTTTTCATTGAGAAGTATTATAACACTGTTTTTGTTTAGTCTGCAAAGGGATATTCAGGAACGCTTTGATGCTTACAGTGAGAAATGAAACCTCTTCAGATAGAAATTGGAGAGAAGAATTCTGAGGAGCTGCTTTGTGAGGTGTGCATTACACTCTCAGAAATATAACTTTTCTCTCCTAGAGAATTCCAGAATCCTTTTGGGGAAAGAACTACCAAAAGACATTTGGGAGTATAGGGAGGGCTATGGTGAAAAAGGAAATATCTCAGAAAAAAACTGGAAGGAAGATTTCTGTGAAACTGCTTTCTGTTAGGTATATTTATTCGTCTTGCATAGTTCAAACTTTTCTTATATTATGCTGTTTGGAAACTACGTCATGCACGGATCAGTGAAGGGACATTCGGGAGCACATTGAGGCCTAAGATGAAAGAGGAGATATCTTCAGATAACAACTGGATAGAAGCTTTCTGAGAAACTACATTGTGATGTATGCATTCCACTCAGGGAGTTATACCTCTTTTCTCACAAGACAGTGTTTGAAACCTGTACCTGTGAAATCGGAAATGTGATATTTCAGAATGCATTGAGGACTATTGCAAATAGTGAAATATACTGAAAGAAAATTGAGGATGAACCGTTCCAGGAATCTGCTCTCCGATATGTGCATTCACTTCACAGAGTTAATGCGTACTCTATGTTGCCCAGTTTCGAAACTCTGCCTTTGAAGCATCTGTGAAGTGATATTTAGCCAAGCCCGGAGGCTTGTGGTGAGGGAGGAAACGTCTTCTGATGAAACCTGCAGAGAATCGTTCTGAGCAACAGCTTTGCGTTGTGTGCATTCGTCTCATAGAGTTACAACATTCTTTGGATTAAGCAGCTTTAAATCACTGTTTTTGTGGAATCTGAGGAAGGACATTTGGGAACGATTCTTAGAATATGGAGAAAGAAATATCCTCAGGTATAATCCAGAAGGAAGTTTTCTGTGAAACTGCTCTGTGTCGTCTTTATTCCTCTCACCCAGATAAGCCTCCATTTTCATTGAGAAGTTTTGTAGCCCTTTGTATGTTTAGCATGTGATGGGATATTCGTGAGCACTTTGAGACTAAAGGAGAAAAAGGAAATATGTTCAGACTGAAACTGGAGAGAAGCTTTGCGAGAAACTGCTTTGGACGTGTGCATTCCAGTCACAGTGTTATACCTCTTTTCTCATACAGCGTCAGGGAAACCCTTTTGGAGAAACAGGTACCAAGTGATAGTCGGGAGCATGTTGATGCCGATGTTGAAAAGGGAAATAGCCTCAGACAAAAACTGGAAACAAGCTTTCTAGGATACTACTCTGTGATATGTATAATCATCTCACCTAGATAAAGCTTTCTTTATATTAGACAGCTTGGAAACTGTCATGGACACCTTCAGGAGCACATTCTGCACTATGGTGAAAAAGGAAATATCTTCAGATAATAACTGGAAAGAAGCTTTCTGTGAATCTGCTTTTTGCTATGTTCATTCATCTCACATAGATGAAGCTTTCCTTACATTACATAGCTTGGAAACTCCCTCGTGGTTGGATCTGCGAAGGGATATATGGGAACACATTTGGGCCTATGGTGAAATAGGAAATACAGTCAGACAAAAACTGGAGAGAAGCTTTCTCAGAAACTGGTTGGGGATGTGTGCATTCCACTCAGGGAGTTTTATCTTTCTTGTAATAAGGCATGGTTTGAACACTGTTACTGTAAAACCGAAAGAGTGATATTCAGAGCACATTGAAGACTATGGCAAAAAGTGAAATGTCGTCCAATAAAAAACAGAAAGAAGCACTCGAAGAAACTGCTCTCTGACATGTCCATTCTTTTCACAGGGTCAAATCTTACTCTACATTTCCCAGTTTGAAAGTCGGTCTCAGAGCTTCTGCGAAGGGATAGTAAGTGGCGACGGGAGGCCTCAGTGAGGCAAAAAAAATGTCTTCCATCAAAAATCGGAGAGGAGCTTTCTGCGCAACTCTTTTGTGATGTTTGTAACCATCTCATAGACTTAAATAATTCTTTGGATTGAGTAGTTTGAAATCAGTGCTTCTGTGGAATCTCAGAAAGGACATTTGGAAACGTTTTAGAATATCCTGAAAAAAAAATAACCTCAGAAAGAAACCAGAAGGAAACTTTCTGTGAATCTGCTCTGTGTCACGTGAATTCCCTTCACACAGTTAAGCTTCTCTTTTCATTGAGCTGTATCATAACACTCTTTTCCTTCATTCTGCAAAGGGATATTCTGGAGGGCTTTGAGGCTTCGGGTGAGAAAGGAAACGTCCTCAGATAGAAACTGGAGAGGAGCTTTCTGAAGAGATGCTTTGTGACGTGTGCATTCCACTCACAGAAATATACCTTTCTTCTAGCAGATTCCGGAATTTCTTTTGGAGGAAAAGCTACTAAGAGATATTTGGGACTATAGCGATGATAATGGTGAAAAAGGAAATATCCTCAGACAAAAACTGGAAAGAAGATTTCTGTGAAACTGCCTTGTGTTAGATATATTTATTCGTCTTGCATAGTTAAAACTTTAAGTATATTTTGCAGTTTGGAAACTCCGTCAGGCACAGATCCGCAAAGGGACACTCGGGAGCACATTCACCCTATGGTGAAAGAGGAGATATCTTCAGATAAAAACTGGGTAGAAGCTTTCTGAGAAACTACTTTGTGATGTGTGCTTTCCACTCAGGGAGTGTTACCTCTTTCTCACAAGGCAGTGTTTGAACACTGTTCCTGTGAAATCGAAAAAGTGATATTTCAGAACGCATTTAGGACTATGGCAAATAGTGAAAAATACTAAAATAAAATCAAGGAAGAAGGGTTCCAAGACTCTACTCTCCGATATGGGCATTCAATTCACAGAGTTAATGCTTAACCTTATGTTGCCCAGTTTTGAAACTCTGTCTTTGAAAAATCTGGGAAGGGATATTTAGTGACGCCCGGAGGCTGGTGTTGAGTGAGAAAACACCTTCCGATGAAACCTGCAGAGAAATGTTCTGAGCAACTGCTTTGCAATGTGTGTATTTTTCTCACAGAGTTAAACCATTCTTCGGATTGACCAGCTTGAAATCACTGTTTTTGAGGAGTCTGAGGAATGACATTTTGGGACTATCCTAGGAATATGGAGAAAGAAATATTCTCAGGTAAAATCCTGAAGGAAGATTTCAGTGAAACTACTCTGTGTCATCTAAATTCCTCTCACTCAGATAAGCCTCTCTTTTCATTGAGCATTTTTCTAGCCCTGGGTATGTTTGCCGTGTGATGGGATATTCAGGAGCACGTTTAGGCTAAGGGTGAAAAAGGAAATATGTGCAGACCGAAACTGGAGAGAGGCTTTCCGAGGACCTCCTTTGTTACGTGTGCATTTCAGTCACAGTTTTATACCTCTCTTCTCATACAGGGTCAGGGAAACTTTTTTGAAGAAACAGGTACCAGGTGATATTCGGGAGCATGATGGTGAAAAGGGAAATAGCCTCAGACAAAAACTGGAAAGAAGCTTTCTAGGAAACTACTCAGTAATATGTGTAATCATCTCACATAGATAAAGGTTTCTTTACATTATGCAGCTTGGAAACTGTCATGCACGCATCCACGAAGAAACCTTCGGGAGTACATTCAGGACTAGGGTGAAAAAGGAAATATCTTCAGATAAAAACTTAGAAGAAGCTTTCTGTGAAT
The DNA here is from genome assembly GCF_002776525.5 of Piliocolobus tephrosceles. Lineage (NCBI taxonomy): Eukaryota > Metazoa > Chordata > Mammalia > Primates > Cercopithecidae > Piliocolobus > Piliocolobus tephrosceles. The sequence continues at coordinate 68,522 of NW_022329087.1, read as the reverse complement.
CTCCTTTTTGCTGTGTTTATTAATCTCACATAGATGAAGCTTACCTTACATTACACTGCTTGGAAATTTCCTCGTGGATGCATTTGTGAAGTGATATTTGGAATTGCATTTGGGCCTATGGAAAATAGGAAATATCATCATAGAAAAATTGGAAAGTAGCTTTCTGAGAAACTGCTTGGTGATGTGTGCATTCCACTCTGGAACTTATAAATTTCTTCTCATAAGCCATAGTTGGAACACTGTTTTAGTAAAACCAAAACAGTGATATTCGGAGCATATTGAAGACTACGGCAAAAAGTGAAATGTCGTCAAAAAAAAAAAAAAAAAAACAGAAAGAAACACTGGAAGAACCTGCTCCCTGTCATGTCCACTCTTTTGAGAGGATTAAAGCTTCAAAAGGTTAAAAAGGAAATATCTTCAGATAAAAACTGGAAAGAAGCTTTCTGTGATTCTGCTTTTGGTTATGTTTATTCGTCTCACAAACGTGAAGCTTTCTTTACATTATGCAGCTTGGAAACTCCCTCGTGAATGGATCCACGAAGGGATATTTGGGATGTCATTCGGGACTATGGTGAAAGGAAAAATATAGTAACATAAAAACTGGAGAGAAGCTTCTGAGAAACTGCTTGGTGATGTGCACATTCCACTCAGGGAGTTATAACTTTCTTCTCATAAGGCATACTTTGAACACTGTTCATGTAAAACGAAAACAGTGATACTCGGAGCACATTGAAGACTATGGCAAAAAGTGAAATGTCGTCCAATAGAAAACAGAGAGAAGCACTCAAAAACACTCCTCTCTGACAGGTCCATACTTTGCTCAGTGTTAAATCTTACTCTACATTTCGCAGTTTGAAAGTCGGTCTTTGAGGATTCTACAAAGGAATAGTAAGTGGCCTCCAGAGCCTGTGTGAGGCAAGGAAATGTCTTCCAATGAAAATCGGACAGATGCTTTCAGAGCAACTCTTTTGTGATGTTTGTATTCATCTCATAGCGTTAAATCATTCTTTGGATTGAGCAGTTTGAAATCACTGTTTCTGTGGAATCTGAGAAAGGACATTTGGAAAGGGTCTTTAGAATATCCTGAAAAGGAAATAACCTCAGAGAGAACCAGAAGGAAGCTTTCAGTGATCCTGCTCTGTCTCATGTGAATTCCGCTCACACAGTTAAGCTTCTCTTTTCATTGAGCTGTATCATAACACTGTTTTTGCTTAGTCTGGAAAGGGATACTTTGGAGGGGTTTGAAGCTTACGGTGAGAAAGAAAAAGTCTTCATATAAAAACCGGAGAGAAGCTTTCTGAGGAGCTGCTTGGTGACGTGTGCATTCCCCTCACAGAAATTTACTTTTCTTCTGGTGTTTTAGACATGAAGTCTTTGCCGATACCTATGTCCTGAATGGCACTACCTAGGTTTTCTTCTAGGGCTTTTATGGTATTAGTTCTAACATTTAAGTGTCTAATCCATCTTGAGTTAATTTTTGTATAAGGAGTAAGGAAATGATCCATTTTCAGCTTTCCACTTATGGCTACCCAATTTTCCCAGCACCATTTATTAAATAGGGAATCCTTTCTGAATTTCTTGTTTATCTCAGGTTTGTCAAACATCAGGTGGCTGTACACGTGTGGTATTATTTCTGAGAACTCTGTTCTGTTCCATTGGTCTATATCTCTGTTTTGATACCAGTACCATGCTGTTTTTGTTACTGGAGCCTTGAAGTATCGTTTGAAGTCAGGTAGCGTGATGCCTCCGGCTTTGTTCTAAATCATGCTGCTATAAAGACACATACACACGGCCGGGCGCGGTGGCTCAAGCCTGTAATCCCAGCACTTTGGGAGGCCGAGACGGATGGATCACGAGGTCAGGAGATTGAGACCACCCTGGCTAACATGGTGAAGCCCCGTCTCTACTAAAAACTACAAAAAACTAGCCAGGCAAGGTGGCGGCGCCTGTAGTCCCATCTACCCGGGAGGCTGAGGCAGGAGAATGGCGTGAACCTGGGAGGCGGAGCTTGCAGTGAGCTGAGATCCGGCCACAGCACTCCAGCCTGGGTGACAGAGCGAGACTCTGTCTCAAAAAAAAAAAAAAAAAAAGACACATACACACGTATGTTTATTGCGGCACTATTCACAATAGCAAAGACTTGGAATCAACCCAAATGTCCATCAGTGACAGACTGGATTAGGAAAACATGGCACATATACACCATGGAATACTATGCAGCCATAAAAAGTTCCTCTCACTCAGATAAGCTTCTCTTTTCATCGAGCAGTTTTTCGGTATTTCGGAAGGCATTGAGGACTATGGCGAATAGTGAAATATACTGAAATAAAATCGAGGAAGAAGCCTTCCAAGAATCTGCTCTCTGATATGTACATTCACTTCACAGAGTTAATGCTTACACTATGTTGCCCAGTTTCAAAACTCTGTTTTTGAAGTATCTGTAAAGGGATGTTTAGTGATGCCCAGAGGCTTGTGGTGAATAAGGAAACGTCTTCCGATTAAACCTGTAGAGAAACGTTCTGAGCAATGCATTGCATTGTGTGTATTCGCCTCATAGAGCTAAACCATTCTTTGGATTGAGCAGCTTGAAATCACTGTTTTTGTGGAATCTGAGGAAGGACATTTGGGAACAATCCTTAGAATATGGAGAAAGAAATACCCTCAGGTAAAATCTAGAAGGAAGCTTTCTTTGAAACTGCTCTGTTTCGTCTTTATTCCTCTCACTCAGATAAGCCTATCTTTTCACTGAGCAGTTTTCTTTTTTTTTTTTTGAGACAGAGTTTCGCTGTCGCCCAGGCTGGAGTGCAGTGGCCGGATCTCAGCTCACTGCAAGCTCCACCTCCCGGGTTTACGCCATTCTCCTGCCTCAGCCTCCCGAGTAGCTGGGACTACAGGCGCCCGCCACCTCGCCCGGCTAGTTTTTTTTTGTATTTTTTAGTAGAGACGGGGTTTCACCGTGTTAGCCAGGATGGTCTCGATCTCCTGACCTCGTGATCCACCCGTCTCGGCCTCCCAAAGTGCTGGGATTACAGGCTTGAGCCACCGCGCCCGGCCTCACTGAGCAGTTTTCAAGCCTTGTGTATCTTTAGCATGTGATGGGATATTCAGGAGGACTTTGAGACTAATGGTGAAAAAGAAAATATGTTCAGACCAAAACTGGAGAGAAGCTTTCCGAGGAACTCCTTTGTGACGGGTGCATTCTGCTCACAGTGTTATACCTCTCTTCTCATACGGCGTTGGGGAAACCCTTTTGGAGAAACAGGTACCAAGTGATATTCTGGAGCAGGTTGATGCCGATGATGAAAGGGGAAATAGCCTCAGACAAAAACTGGAAAGAACCTTTCTAGGAAACGACTCTGTGATATGTGTAATCATGTCACATAGATTAAGCTTTCTTTTCATTATGCAGCCTGGAAACTATCACGGACGGATCCACGAAGGGACCTTTGGGAGCACATTCTGGACTGTGGTGAAAAAGGAAATATCTTCACATAAAAACTGGTAGGAAGCTTTCTGTGAATCTGCTTTTTGCTATGTTTATTCATCTCACATAGATGAAGCTTTCTTTACATTGCGCTGCTTGGAAACTCACTTGTGGATGGATCCATGAAAGGATATTTGGGATCAACTTCTGGCCTATGGTGATATAGGAATTACAGTCACATAAACACTGGAGAGAAGCTTTCTGAGAAACTGTTTGGTGATGTGTGCATTAAACTCAGGGAATTATAAGTTTCTTCCCCTAAGGAACAGTTAGAACACAGTTCCTGTAAAACCAAAAGAGTGATATTCGGAGCACAATGAAGACGATGGCAAAAAGTGAAATGTCGTCCATTAAAAAACAGAAAAAAACACTGGAATAAACGGCTCTCTGACATGTACATTCTTTTCACTGGGTTAAATCTTATTCTGTATTTCCCAGTTTGAAAGTTGGTCTTTGAGGGTTCTGTGAAGGGATAATAAGTGGCAAACGGAGGCCTGTGTGAGGCAAGGAAATGTCTTCCATCGAACATCGGAGAGAAGTTTTCTGCACACCTCTTTTGTGATGTTTGTATTCATCTCATAGAGTTAAATCATTCTTTAGAATGAGCAGTTTGAAATCACTGTTTCTGTGGAATCTGAGAAAGGACATTTGGAAACGCTCTTTAGAATATCCTGAAAAAGAAATAACCTCAGAGAGAAACCAGCAGGAAGGTTTATGTGAAACTGCTCTGTGTCACCTGAATTCCACTCACACAGTTAAACTTCTCTTTCACTGAGCTGTATCATAACACTGTTTTTGTTTCGTCAGTGAAGGGATATTCTGGAGGGTTTTGAGGCTTACAGTGAGAAAGGAAACGTCTTCAGATAGAAACTGGAGATAAGGTTTCTGAAGAGCTGCTTTGTGACGTGTGCATTCCACTCACAGAAATATACTTTTCTTCTCCTAAAGGATTCCTGAATCCCCTTTGTAGAAAAAGCTACTAAGAGATATTTGGGAGTATAGTGACGACTATAGTGAAAAAGGAAATACCCTCAGACGAAAACTGGAAAGAAGATTTCTGTGAAACTGCTTTCTGTTAGATATATTTATTCATATAGTATAGTTAAAAGTTTAATTATAATATGCAGTTTGGAAATTCCATCATGCACAGGTCCGTGAAGGGACGTTCGGGAGCACATTCAGGCCTACAGTGAAAGAGGAGATATCTTCCGATAAAAACTGGATGGAAGCTTTTTTAGAAACTACTTTTGATGTAAGCATTCCACTCAAGGAGTTTTACTTCTTTTCTCATAAGGCAGTATATGAACACCGTTTCTGTGAAACCGAAAAAGTGATATTTTGGAACACATGGAGGTCTATGGTGAGTAGTGAAATATACTGAAATTAAATCGGGGAAGAAGCGTTCCAAGAATCTGCTCTATGATATGTGCCTTCACTTCACAGAGTTAATGCTTACTCTATGTTGCCCAGTTTGCATGATCTGTCCTTGAAGAATCTGTGAAGGGATATTTAGTGATGCCTGGAGACTTGTGTTGAGCAAGGAAACGCCTTCCGTTAACACCTGCAGAGAAACGTTCTGAGCAACTGTTTTGCAATGTGCGCATTCGTCCCATAGAGGTAAACCATTCTTTGTATTGAGCAGCTTGAAATCACTGTTTTAGAGGAATCTGAGGAAGGACATTTGGGAACAATCCTTAGAATATGGGGAAAGAAATATCCTCAGGTAAAATTCAGAAGTAGGATTTTTGTGAAACTGCTCTGTGTCATCTTAATTCCTCTCACTTAGATAAGCCTCTCTTTTCATTGTGGAGTTTTCCAGCCCTGTGTATGTTTAGCGTGTGATGTGATATTCAGGAGCACTTTGAGGCTAACGGTGAAAAAGGAAATATGCTCAGACCGAAACTGGAGAGAAGCTTTCCGAAGAACTGCTTTGTGACGTGTGCATTCCAGTCACAGTGTTATACGTCTCTTCTCATACAGCGTCAGGGAAACCCTTTTGGTGAAACAGGTAACAAGTGATATTCTGGAGCATGTTGATGCTGATGATGAAAAGGGAAATAGCGTCAGACAAAAATTGGAAAGACGCTTTCTAGGAAAATACTCTGTGATATGAGTAATCATCTCACAAATATAAAGCTTTCTTTACATTACGCAGCTTGGAAAGTGTCATGGATGGATCCACGAAGGAATCTTCAGTAGCATATTCTGGACTGTGGTGAAAAAGGTAATATCTTCAGATATAATCTGGAGAGAAACGTTCTGTGAATCTGCTTTTTGCTATGTGTATTCATCTCAGATAGATGAACCTTACTTTACATTATGCAGCTTGGAAACACCCTTGTGGATGGATCTGCGAAGGGATAGTTGGGATCATATTCATGCCTGTGGTGAAATAGGAAATATAATCAGATAAAAACTGAAGAGAAGCTTTCTGAGAAACTGCTTGGTGATGTGTGCATTCCACTCAGGGAGTTATAACTTTCTTCTCATAAAGCCCAGTTTGAACACTGTTCCTGTAAAACTGAAAGAGTGATATTACAAGCACATTGAAGACTACAGCAAGAAGTGAAATGTCGTCCAATAAAAAAAAGAAAGAAGCACACGAATAAACTGTTCTTTGACATATCCATTCTTTTCACAGGGTTAAAGCTTACTCTCCATTTCCCAGATTGAAAGTCGGTCTTTGAGGTTCTGTGAAGGGATAGTAAGTGGTGACCGGAGGCCTGTGTGAGGCAAGGAAATGCCTTCCATCGAAAATCGGAGATAAGCTTTCTGTGCAACAATTTTGTGATGTTTTTATTCATCACATAGAGTTACATCATTCTTTGGATTGAGCAGTTTGAAATCACTGTTTCTGTGGAATCTGAGAAAGGACATTTGGAAACACTCTTTAGATTGTCCAGAAAAAGAAATAACCTCAGAGAGAAGCCAGAAGGAAGCTTTCTGTGAAACTGCTCTGTGTCACATGAATTCCACTCACACAGTTAAACTTCTCTTTTCTTTGAGCTGTATCATAACACTGTTTTTTGCTTAGTCTGTGAAGGGATACTCTGGAGGGCTTTGAGGCTTACAGTAAAAAGGAAACATCTTCAGATAGAAACTGGAGAGAATCTTTCTGAGGAGCTGCTTTGTCAGGTGTTCATTCCTCTCACAGAAATATACCTTTCTTCTGTTAGAGGATTCCGCAATTCCTTTTGGAGAAAAAGCTACCAAGAGATATTCGGAATATAGTGACGACTACAATGAAAAAGAAAATATCCTCAGACAAAAACTGGAAAGAAGATTTCTGTGAAACTGCTTTGTGTTAGATATATTTATTCATCTTGCATAGTTAAAATGTTAATTGTTTTACGCAGGTTGGAAGCTCGGTCACGCACAGATCTGCGAAGGGATGTTCAAGAGCACATTCAGGCCTAAGATGAAATGGGAGATATCTTCATATAAAAACTGCATAGAAGCTTTCTGAGAAACTACTTTGGAAAGTATACATTCCACTAAGGAAGTTTACACCCTTTGTCACAAGGCAGTGTTTGCACACTGTTCCTGTGAAACCGAAAAAGTGATGTTTCGGAACGCATTGAGGACTATGATGAATAGTCCTATATAGTGAAATAAAATCGAGGAAGAAGGGTTCCAAGAATCTGTTCTCTGTTATGTCCATTCACTTCACAGAGGTAATGCTTACTCTATGTAGACCAGTTTTCGAACTCTGTCTTTGAAGAATCTGTGCAAGGATATTTATTGACTTCCAGAGGCTCGTGGTGATCGAGGAAACGTTTTCGATGAAACTTGAAGAGAAACGTTCTGAGCAACTGCTTTGCATTGTGTGTATTCATCTCATGGAATATATCCTCTGACAAAGAGTGGAAAAGATCCTCGGACAAAAATTGGAAAGAATATTTCTGTGAAACTCCTTTTTGTTAGATTTATTTTTTTATCTCGCATAGTTAAAAGTTTTCTTATATTATGCAGTTTGGAAACTCCATCATGCACGGATCCGCAAATGGACATTTGGGAATACATTCAAGCCTACAGTTAAAGAGGAGATATCTTGAGATAAAACTGGATAGAAGCTTGATGAGTAATTAATTTGTGATGTATGCATTCCACTCAGGGAGTTATACGTCTTTTCTCACAACGCAGTGTTTGAACAATGTTCCTGAAAACCAAAAAACGGATGCTTCGGTTTGCATTGAGGACTACAGCGAGTAGTAAAATATACTGAAATAAAATCGAGGAAGAAGCGTTCCAAGAATCTGCTCCTTGATATGTGCATTGACTTCACACAGTTAATGCTTACTCTATGTTGCCCAGTTTGCATAATCTGTCCTTGAATAATCTGTGAAGGGATATTTAGTGACGCCTGGATAATTGTGGTAAACGAGTAAACGACTTCCGATGAAACCTGCAGAGAAACGTCCTGAGCAACTGCTTTGTGATGTGTGTATTCGTCTCCTAGAGTTAAACAATTCTTTGGATTGAGCAGCTTGAAATCACTGTTTTTGTGGAATCTGAGGAAGGACATTTGTGAACGATTATTAGAATATGGGGAAATAAATATCCTCAGGTAAAATCCACGAGGAAGCTTTTTGTGAAACTGCTCTGTGTCATCTTAATTCCTCTCACTCAGATAAGCCTCTCTTTTCATTGAGGAGTTTTCTAGCCCTGTGTATGTTTAACGTGTGATGGGATATTCGGGAGCACTTTGAGACTTACAATGAAAAAGGAAATATGCTCAGACCGAAACTGGAGAGAAAATTTCCGAGGAACTGCTTTGTGACGTGTGCATTCAAATCACAGTGTTATACCTCTCTTCTCATACACCGTCGAGGAAACCCGTTTGGAGAAACAGGTACAAGGAGATATTCGGGAGAATGTAGAGGCCAATGGTGGAAAGGGAAACAGCCTCAGACAAAAACTGTAAAGAAACTTTCTAGGAAACTACTCTATGATATGTGTAATCATCTCACATAGATAAAGCTTACTTTACATTACTCAGCTTGGAAACTGTCATGGACGGATTCACGAAGGGACCTTCGGGAGCACATTCTGAACTAGTGTGAGAAAGGGAATATCTTCAGATAAAAACTGGAAAAAAGCTTTCTGTGATTCTGCTTTTTGCTATGTTTATTCATCTCACATAGATGAAGCTTTATTTACATTACACAGCTTGGAAACTTCCTCGTGGATGGCTCTGCAAAGGGATATTTTGGATCACATTCGGTCCTATGGTGAAATAGGAAATATAGTCAGATAAAAACTGGAGAGAAGCTTTCTGAGAAACTGTTTGGTGATGTGTGCATTCCACTCAGGGACTTGTAAATTTCTTCTCAAAAGGCACAGTTTGAACACTTTTCCTGTAAAACCAAAAGAGTGATATTCGGAGCACATTGAGGACTATGGCAAAAAATGAAATATCATCCAATGAAAAACAGAAAGAAGCAGTCGAAGAAACTGCTCTCTGACATGTCCATTCTTTTCACAGCGTTAAACCTTACTCTACATTTCTCAGTTTGAAAGTCTGTGTTTGAGGGTACTGTGAAGGGATAGTAAGTGGCAACCAGAGGCCTGTGTGAGGCAAGGAAATGTCTTCCATCCAAAACCGGAGGAAATCTTTTTGCACAACTCTTTTTTGATGTTTGTGTTCATCTCATAGAGTTAAATCATTCTTTGGATTGACCAGTTTGAAATCACTGTTTAAGTGGAATCTGAGAAAGGACATTTGGAAACGCTCTTTAGAATATCCTGAAAAAGAAATAACCTCAGACAGAAACCATATGGAAGCTTTCCCTGAAATTGCTCCATGTCTCATGAATTCTGCTCACACAGTTAAGCTTCTCTTTTCATTGAGTTGTATCATAAACCTGTTTTTGTTTAGTCTGTGAAGGGATATTCTGGAGAGCTTTGAGGCTTATGGTGAGAAAGGAAACGTCTTCAGATAGTAACTGGAGAGAAGCTTTCTGATGAGCTGCTTTGTGATGTGTGTGTTCCACTCACAGAAATATACCTTTCTTTCATAGAGGATACCGGAATCCCTTTTGGAGAAAAAGCTACCAAGACATATTTGGGAGTATGGCGATGACGATGGTGAAAAAGGAAATATCCTCAGACAAAAACTGGAAAGAAGATTTCTGTGAAACTGCTTTGTGTTAGATATATTTATTCATCTTGAATAGTTAAAATTTAATTATATTATGCAGTTTGGAAACTCCGCCATGCACCGATCTGTGAAGGGACATTTGGGAGCACATTCCAGCCTACAGTGAAAGAGGAGATACCTTCAGATAAAAACTGGATAGAAGTTTTCTGAGAAACTACTTTTTGATGTATGCATTCCACTCAGGCAGTTAAAGCTCTTTTCTCACAAGGCAGTGTTAGAACACTGTACCTGTTAAACCAAAAAAGTGAGATTTCGGAACACATTGAAGACTATGGTGAATAGTGAAATACATGGAAATAAAATTGAGGAAGAAGCGTCCAAGAATCTGCTCTCTGAAATGTGCATTCACTTCACAGATTTAATGGTTACTCTATGTTATCCAGTTTCGAAGTTCTGTCTTTGAAGAATCTGTGAAGGGATATTTAGTGACTCCTGAAGGCTTGTGGCGAGCGAGGAAATGTCTTCCAATGAAACCCTCAGAGAAACGGTCTGAACAAATGCTTTGCGATGTGTGTATTCGTTTCATAAAGTTAAACCATTCTTTAGATTGAGCAGCTTGAAATCACTGTTTTTGTGGAATCTGAGGTAGGACATTTGGGAACTATCCTTAGAATATGGAGAAAACAATATACTCAGGTAAAATCTAGAAGGAAGCTTTCTGTGAAACTGCTCACTGTCGTCTTAATTCCTCTCATGCAGGTAAGCATCACTTTTCATTAAGCAGTTTTCTAGCCCTGTGTATGTTTAGTGTGAGATCGATATTTTGGAGCACTTTGAGACTAATGGTGAAAAAGGAAATATGTTCAGACCGAAACTAGAGAGAAGCTTTACGAGAAAGTGCTTTGTGACGCTTTCATTCCAGTAACAGTGTTATACTTCTCTTCCCATACAGCTTCGGGGAAATCCTTTTGGAGAAACAGGTACCACGTGATATTGGGAGCATGGTGATGCCAATGGTGAAAAGGGAAATAGACTGAGACAAAAACTGGAAAGAAGCTTTCTAGGAAACTACTCTGTGATATGTGTAATCATCTCACATAGATAAAGGTTTCTTTACATTACGCAGCTCGGAAACTGCCATGGACGGATCCCTGAAGGGACCTTCAGGAGCACATTCTGGACTATGATGAAAAAGGAAATATCTTCAGATAAAACCTGGAAAGAAGCTTTCTGTGAATCTGATTTTTGCAATGCTTATTGATCTCACATAGATGAAGCTTTCTTTACGTGACGCAACTTGGAAAATCCCTCGTGGATGGATCCGCGAAGTGATATTTGGGATCACATTCGGGCCAATGGTGAAAGAGTAAATATAGTCAGAAAAAAAATGGAGAGGAGCTTTCTGAGAAACTGCTTGGTGATGTGTGCATTCCACTCAGGGAGTTATAACTTTCTTCTCATAAGGCACAGTTTGAACACTGTTCCTGTAAAACCGAAAGAGTGATATTCGGATCACTTTGAAGACTATGGCAAAAAGTGAAATGTCATCCAATAAAAAACAGAAAGAAGCACTCGAAGAAACTGCTCTCTGACATGTCCATTCTTTTCACGGGTTAAAGCTTACTCTACATTTCCCAGTTTGAAAGTCGGTCTTTGATGGTTCTACGAAGGGACTGTCAGTGGTAACCAGAGGACTGAGTGAGGCAACGTAATATTTTCCGTCGAAAACTGGAGAGAAGTTTTCTTGGCAACTCCTTTGTGACGTTTGCATTCATCTCAGAGAATTAAATCATTCTTTGGATTGAGCAGTTTGAAATCACTCTTTCTGTGGAATCTGAGAAAGAACATTTGGAAACCTTCTTTAGAATACCATGAAAAAGAAATAATCTCAAAAGAATCCAGAAGGAAGCTTTCTGTGAAACTACTCTGTGTCACGTGAATTTCACTCACACTGTTAAGCTTCTCTTTTCATTGATCAGTATCATAACACTTTTTTCTTTAGACTTCAAAGGGATATTCTGGAGTGTTTCGAGGCTTACGATGAGAAAGTAATCATCTTTTGACAGAAACTGGAGAGCAGCATTCTGTGGAGCTGCCTTGTGACATGTGCATTCCACTCACAGAAATATACCCTTCTTATCATAGAGGATTCCGGAATTCCTTTTGGAGAAAAAGCTACCAAGAGACATTCGGGATTATAGGGAAGGATATGGTGAAAAAGGAAATATCCTCAGACAAAAACAGAGAAGAAGATTTCTGAGAAACCGCTTTGTGTTAGATATACTTATTCACCTTGCATAGTTCCAACTTTTCTTATATTACGCAGTTTGTTAACTCCATCATTTACAGATCCACGAAGGGACATTCGGGAGCACATTCAGGCCTACAGTGAAAAAGGAGATATCTTCAGATAAAAACTGGATAGAAGCTTTCTGATAAACTCCTTTGGGTGTATGCATTCCACTCAGGGACTTATACCTCTTTTCTCACAAGGCAGTGTTAGAACACTGTTCCTGTGAAAACAAAAAGTGATATTTCGGGGCATATTGACTACTAGGGAGAATAGTGAAATATACTGAAATAAAATCAAGGAAGAAGCGTTCCAAGAATCTGCTCTCCAATATGTGCATTCACTTCACAAAGTAAATGCTTCCTCGATGTTGCCCATTTTCGAAACTCTGTCTTTGAAGAATCTGTGAAGGGATATTAAGTGACGCCCGGAGGCTTGTGGTGAATAAGGAACCGTCTTCCAATGAATCCTGCAGAGAAACATTCTGAACAACTGCTTTGCGATATATCTATTGGTCTCCTAGAGTTAAACTATTCTTTGAAATGAGCAGCTTGAAATCACTGTTTTTGTGGAATCTGAGGAAGGACATTTGGGAACCATCCTTAGAATATGTAGAAAGAAATATCCTCAGGTAAAATCCAGAAGGAAGCTTTCTGTGAAACTTCTCTGTGTCGTTTTAATTCCTCTCACTCAGATAAGCCTCTCTTTTCATTGAGCAGTTTTCTAGCCCTGAGAATGTTTAGCGTGTGATGGGATATTCGGGAGCACTTTGAGGCTAATGGTGAAAAAGGAAATATATTCAGACCGAAACTGGAGAAAAGCTTTCTAAGGAACTGCTTTCTGATGTGTGCATTCCAGTCACCGCATTATACCTCTCTTCTCATTCCGCATCAGTGAAACCCATTTGGAGGAACAGGTACCAGGTGATATTTGGGAGAATTTTGATGCCCATGGTGGAAAGGGAAATAACCTCAGACAAAAACTGGAAAGAAGCTTTCTAGGAAACTACTCTGTGATATGTGTAATCATCTCAGATAGATAAAGCTTACTTTACATTATGCAGCTTGGAACCTGTCATGGACGGATCCACGAAGGGACCTTCGGGAGCACATTCTGGACTATGGTGAAAAAGGAAACATCTTCAGATAAAAACTGGAAAGAAGCTTTCTGTGAATATGCTTTTTGCTATGTTTATTCATCTCACACAGATGAGGCTTTCTTTACATTACGCAGCTTAGAAACTCCCTCGTGGATGTATCCGCGAAGGGATATTTGGGATCACATTCGGGCCTATGGTTTAAGAGGAAATATAGTCAGATAAAATTTGGAGAGAAGCTTTCTGAGAAACTGTTTGGTGATGTGTGCATTCCACTCAGGGAGTTATAACTTTCTTCTCATAAGCCACAGTTTGAATACAGTTCCTGTGAAACCAAAAGAGTGATATTCACAGCACATTGAAAACTATGGCAAAAAGTGAAATGTCATCCAATAAAAAACAGAAAGAAGCACTCTAAGAAACTGCTCTCTGACATGTCCATTCTTTTCACAGGTATAAAGCTTACTCTACAATCCCAGTTTGCAAGTCGGTCTTTGAGGGTTCTGCGAAGGGATAGTAAGTGGCAACCGGAGGCCTCTGCGAGGCAAGGAAATATCTTCCATCGAAAATCGGAAAGAAGCTTCCTGCACAACTCTTTTGTGATGTTTGCATTCATCTCATTGAGTTAAATCATTCTTTGGATAGAGCAGTTTGAAATCACTGTTTCTGTGGAATCTGAGAAAGGATATTTGGAAACACACTTTAGAATATCCTGAAAAGGAAATAACCTCAGAGCGAAACCAGAAGGAGCCTTTCTGTGAAACTGCTCTGTGTCACGTGAATTCCGCTCACACAGTTACTCTTCTCTCTTCATTGAGCTGTATAATAACAGTTTTTGTTTGGTCTGCAAAGTGATATGCAGGAGGGCTTTTAGGCTTATGGTGAGAAAAGAAACGTCTTCAGATAGAAACTGCAGAGAAGATATCTGAGGAGCTGCTTTGTGACGTATGCATTCCACTCACAGAAATATACCTTTCTTCTCCTAGAGCATTCTGGAAGCTCTCTTGGAAAAAAGGTACTAAGGGATATTCGGGAGTATAGTGACAACGATGGTGAAAAAGGAAATATCCTCAGACAAAAACTGGAAAGAAGATTTCTGTGAAACTGCTTTGTGTTAGATATATTTATTAGTCTTGCATAGTTAAAACTTTAATTATATTACGTAGTTTGGCAACTCCGTCATGCACAGATCCGAGAAGGGATGTTCAGAGGCACATTCAGGCCTATGGTGAAGGAGGAGATATCTTCAGCTAAAAATTGGATAGAAGCTTTCTCATAATCTACTTTGTGATGTATGCATTCCACTCAGGGAGTTATACCCCTTTTCTCACAAGGCAGTGCTTGCACAATGTTTCTGTGATACTGAAAAAGTGATATTTCAGAACGCATTGAGGACTATAGTGAATAGTGAAATATACTGAAATAAAATCGAGGAAGCAGCGTTCCAAGAATCTGTTCTCTGATATGTGCATTCACTTCACAGAGTTAATGTTTACTCTATGTTGCCCAGTTTCGAAACTCTGTCTTTGAAAAATCTGTGAAGGGATATTTTGGATGCCCAGAGGCTTGCGGTGAGTGAGGAAACGTACTCTGATTAAACCTGCAGGGAAGCGGTCTGAGCAACTGCTTTGCAATGTGTCTACTCGTCTCCTAGAGTTAAAACATTCTTTGGTTTAAGCAGCTTGAAATCACTGTTTTTGTGGAATCTGAGGAAGGACATTTGGGAATGATCCTTAGAATATGGAGAAAGAAATATCCTCAGGAAACATCCATGAGGAAGCTTTATGTGAAACTTCTCTGTGTTGTCTTAATTCCTCGAGCACATTTAAGCCTCTCATTTCATTGAGCAGTTTTCTAACCATGTGTATGTTTAGCCTGTGATGGGATATTCGGGAGCACTTTGAGGCTTATGATGAAAAAGGAAATATGTTCAGACCGAGACTGGAGACAAGCTTTCTGAGGAACTGCTTTGTGACATGTGCATTCGAGTCACACTGTTATACCTATCTTCTCATACAGCGTCGGGGAAACCATTTTGGAGAAACAGGTACCAGGTGATATTCGAGAGCATGTAGATGCCAATGGTGGAAAGGGAAATATCCTCAGTCAAAAACTGGAAAAAAGCTTTCTAGGACACTACTGTGTTATATGTGTAATCATCTCACATACTTAAAGCTTTCTTTATATTACGCAGTTTGGAAACTGTCATGGACGGATCCACGAAAAGACTTTCAGGAGCACATTCTGGACTATGGTGAGAAAGGAAATATCTTCAGATAAAAATTTGAAAGAAGTTTTCTGAGAATCTGCTTTTTGCTATGTTCATTCATCTCACATAGATGAAGCTTTCTTTAGATTACAGAGCTTGGAAAGTCCCTCGTGGATGGATCCGCAAATGGATATTTGGGATCACATTCGGTCCTACGGTGAAATAGCAAATACAGTCAGATAAAAACTGGAGAGAAGCTTTCTGAGAAACTGCTTGGTGATGTGAGCATTCCACTCAGGGAGTTATAAGTTTCTCCTCATAAGACACTGTTTGAGCACGGTTATTGTAAAATCAAAAGAGTTATAAATTCGGAGCACATTGAAGACTAGGGCAAAAAGTGAAATGTTGTCCAATAGAAAACAGAAAGAAGCATTCGAAGAAACTGCTCTCTGACATGTCCATTTTTTCCACAAAGTTAAAGCTTACTCTACATTTCCCAGTTTGAAAGTCGGTCTTTGAGGTTTGTGCGAAGGGATAGTAAGTGTCGACCAGAGGCCTGTGTGAGGCCAGGAAATGTCTTCCTTCGAAAATCGGACAGAATCTTTCTGCGCAACACTTTTGTGATGTTTGTATTCATCTAATAGAGCTAACTCATGCTTTGGATTGAGCAGTTTGAAATCACTGTTTCTGTGGAATCTGAGAAAGGGCATTTGGAAACGCTCTATAGAATATCCTGAAAAAGAAATAACCTCAGATACAAACCAGAAGGAAGCTTTCTGTTAAACTGCACTGCGTCACGTGAATTCCGCTCACACAGTTCAGCTTCTCTTTTCATTGAGCTGTATCATTACGTTGTTCTGGTTTAGTCTGCAAAGGGATATTCTGGAGGGCTTTAAGGCTTACAGTTAGAAAGGAAACGTCTTCAGATAGTAACTGGAAGGAAGCTTTCTGAGGAGCTGCTTTGTGACGTGTGCATTCCATTCACAGAAATATACCTTTCTTCTCATAGAGGATTCCTGCATCCCTTTTGGAGAAGAAGCTACCAGGAGACATTCGGGAATGTAGCGACGACAATGGTGAAAAAGGAAATATCCTCAGACAAAAACCGGAAAGAAGATTTCTGTGAAACTGCTTTGTGTCAGGTATATTATTTCATCTCGCATAGTTAAAACTTTTATTATATTACACAATTTGCAAACTCCGTCATGCACAGAGCCGTGAAGGGACGTTCAGCAGCACATTCAGGCCTACGGTGAAAGAGGAGATATCTTCAGATAAAAACTGAATAGAAGCTTTCTAAGAAACTACTTTGTGATGTATGCATTCCACTCAGGGAGTTATACCTCTTTTCTCACAAGGCAGTGTTTGAAAACACTGTTCCATCTGAAACCAAAAAAGTGAAATTTTGGAATGTATTGAGGACTATGGCGAATAGTGAAATATACTGAAATAAAATCAAGGAAGAAGCGTTCCAAGAATCTGCCCTCTGATATGTGCATTCACTTCACAGAGATAATGTTTATTCTATGTTTCCCAGTTTCCAAACTCTGTCTTTGAAGAATCTGTGAAGGGATATTTAGTGACTCCTGGAGGCTTGTGGTGAGTGAGGAAACGTCTTCCAATGAAACCTGCAGAGAAACGTTCTGAGCAACTGCTTGATGATGTGTGTATTCGTCTGATAAATTTAAACCATTCCTTGGATTGAGCAGCTTGAAATCACTGTTTTGGTGGAATCTGAGGAAATATATTTGGGAATGATCTTTAGAATATGGAGAAGAAATATCCTCAAAAAAAAAATCCAGAAGGAAGCTTTCTGTGAAACTGCTCTGTGTTGTCTTAATTCCCGTCGCACAGTTAAGCCTCCCATTTCATTGAGCAGTTTTCTAACCCTGTGTATGTTTAGCGTGTGATGGCATATTCGGGGGCACTTTGAGGCTAACGGTGAAAAAGGAAATATGTTCAGAGCGAAACTGGAGAGAAGCTTTCCGAGGAACTGCTTTTGTGATGTGTGCATTCCACTCACAGTGCTATACCTCTCTTCTCATACAGCGTTGGGGAAACGCTTTTGGAGAAACAGGTACCAGGGGATATTCTTGAGCATGTTGATGACGATGAGAAAAAGGGAAATAGCCTGAGACAAAACCTCGAAAGATGCTTTCTAGGAAACTATTCTGTGATATATGTAACCATCTCACATAGATAAAGCTTTCTTTGCATTACGCAGCTTGGGAACTGTCATGGTCGGATCCATGAAGAGACCTTCGGGATCTCATCCAGTACTATGGTTAAAAAGGAAATATCTTCACATAAATACTTTAGAGAAGCTTTCTGTTAATCTGCTGTTTGCTTTGTTTATTCATCTCACATAGATGAAGTTCTCTTTATATTACGCAGCTTGAAAACTCCCTCGTGGATGGATCTGCGAATGGATGTTTGGGATCACATTTGGGCCAATGCTGAAATAGGATATATAGACAGATAAAAACGGGAGATAAGATTTCTGAGAAACTGCTTGATGATGTGTGCATTCCACTCAGGAAATTATAAATTTCTTCCCATAAGGCACAGTTAGAACACTGTTCCTGTAAAACCTAAAGAGTGATATTCAGAGCACAATGAAGACTATGGCGAAATGTGAAATGTCGTCCAATAAAAAACAGAAAGAGGCACTCGAAGAAACTGCGCTGACATGTCCATACTTTCCACAGGGTTAAAGCTTACTCTACATTTCCCAGTTTGAAAGTCGGTCTTTAAGGGTTCTGCGAAGGGATAGTATGTGGCGAACGGAGGCCTGTGTGAGGCAAGGAAAAGTCTTACATCGAAAATCGGAAGGAAGCTTTCTGGGCAACTTTTTGTGATGTTTGTATTCATGTCATAGCATTAAATCATTCTTTGGATTGAGCAGTTTGAAATCAATGTTTCTGTAGAATCTCAGAAAGGACATTTGGAAATGCTCTTCAGAATATCTTGAAAAATAAATAACCTCAGAGAGAAAACAGAAGGAAGCTTTCTGTGAAACTGCTTTGTGTCTCGTGTATTCCACTCTCACATTGAAGCTTCTCTTTTCATTTTACTGTATCATAACACTGTTTTTGTTTAGTCTGCGAAGGGGTATTATGGGGGGCTTTGTGGCTTATGGTGAGAAAGGAAACGTCTTCAGATAGAAACTGGAGAGAAGCTTTCTGAGGAACCATTTTGCGACATGTGCATTGCACTCACAGAAATATACCTTTCTTCTCCTAGAGGATTCCGGAATCCCTTTTGGAGAAAAAGCTACCAAGAGATATTCGGGAGTATAGGGACGACTATGGTGAAAAAGGAATTATTCTCAAACAAAAACTGGAAAGAAGATTTCTGTGTATCTGCTTTTTGTTATGTTTATTCATCTCACGTAGATGAAGCTTTCTTTACATTACACAGCTTGGAAACTCACTCGTGGATGGATCCGTGAAGGGATATTTGGGATCACATTCCGTCATATGGTGAAATAGGAAATATAGTCAGATAAAAACTGGAGAGAAGCTTTTTTAGAAACTGCTTGATGATGTGTGCATTCCACTGAGGGAGTTATAACTTTCTTCTCATAAGGCACAGTTTGAACACTGTTCCTGTATAACCAAAACAGTGATATTAGGAGGACATTGAAGACTATGGTAAAAAGTGAAATGTCGTCCAATAAAAAACACAAAGAAGCACTCGAAGAAGCTGCTCTCTGACATGTCCATTGTTTACACAGGATTCAAGCTTACTCTCCATTTACCAGTTTGAAAGTCTGTCTTTGAGGTTTCTGCAAAGGGATAGTAAGTGGCATCCAGAGGCCTGGGTCAAGCAAGGAAATGTCTTCCATCAAAAATTGGAGAGAAGCTTTCTGTGCAACTCTTTTGTGATGTTTGTATTCATCTCATAGAGTTAAATGATTCTTTGGATTGAGCAGCTTGAAATCACTCTTTCTGTGGTATCTGAGAAAAGATATTTGGAAAAGCTCTTTAGAATATCCTAAAAAATATATAACCTCAGAGAGAAAACAGAAGGAAGCCTTGTGTGAAACTGCTCTGTGTCACGTGAATTCCACTCACACTGTTAAGCTTCTCTTTTCATAGAGCAGTATCATAGCACTGTTTTTGTTTAGTCTGCAAAGGGATATTCTGGATCCCTTTGAGGCTTACGTTGAGAGAGGAAACATCTTTAGATAAAAAGTGGAGAGAATCTTTTTAACGAGCTGCTTTGTCACATGTGCGTTCCATTTACAGAAATATGCCTTTCTTCTCATAGAGGATTCCGGAATGCCTTTTGGAGAAAAAGCTACCAAGAGACATTCAGGAGTATAGGGACTGCTATGGAGAAAAAGGAAATATCCTTGGACAAAAAGTGGAAAAAAGATTTCTGTGAAACTCCTTTGTGTTGGATTTATTTTTTTATCTCGCATAGTTAAAACTTTTCTTAAATTACGCAGTTTGGAAACTCTGTCATGCAAGGATCCGTGAAGGGACGTTCTGGAGCACGTTCAGGCCTACAGTGAAAGAGGACATGTCTTCAGATAGAAACTGGATAGAAGCTTTCTGAGAAATTACTTCGTAATATATGCATTCCACTCAGGGAGTTATACCACTTTTCTCACAAGGTAGTGTTTGAACACTCTTCCTCTGAAACTGAAAAAGTGATATTTCAGAATGGATTGAGGACTATGGCGAATAGAGAAATATACTGAAATAAAATCGAGGTGGAAGCATTCCAAGAATCTGCTCTCTGATATGTGCATTCACTTCACAGATTTAATGCTTATTCTATGTTGCCCAGTTTCGAAACTCTGTTTTTGAAGAATCTGTAAAGGGATATTTAGTGACGCCCAGAGGCTTGTGGTGAGCGAAAAAACGTCTTCCGATGAAATCAGCAGAGAAACGTTCTGAGCAACTGCTTTTCAATGTGTGTATTTGTCTGCTAGATTTAAACCATTCTTTAGATTGAGCAGCTTGAAATCACTGCTTTTGTGGAATCTGAGGAAGGATATTTTGGAACAATCCTTAGACTATGGAGAAAGAAATATCCTCAGGAAAAATCCAGTAGGAAGCTTTTTGTGAAACTGGTCTGTGTTGTCTTAATTCCTCTCACTCTGTTAAGTCTCTCATTTCATTGAGCAGTTTTCTAACCCTGTGTATGTTTAGCGTGTGATGGGATATTCATGAGCACTTTGAAGCTAACGGTGAAAAAGGAAATATGTTCAGACCGAAACTGGAGAGAAGCTTTCCGAGGAACTGCTTTTTGACGTGTGAATTCCGCTCACAGTGTTATACCTCTCTTCTCATACAGCATCGGAAAACCCTATGGGAGAAACAGGTAACAGTGATATTCAAGAGCATGTTGATGCCATTGGTGAAAAGGGAAATGGCCTCAGAAAAAACTGCAAAGATGCTTTCTAAGAAACTATTTTGTGATATGTGTAATCATCTCACATAGATAAAGCTTTCTTTGCATTACTCAGCTTTGAAATTCTCATGGTCGGATCCAAGAAGAGACTTTCGGGAGCACATTTACGACTATGGTGAAAAAGGAAATATCCTCAGATAAAAAATTTAAAGAACCTTTCTGTGAATCTGCTTGTCACGTTGTTTATTCATCTCACATAGATGAAGCTTTCTTTGCATTACGCAGCTTGGGAACTCCCTCGTGGATTCATCCGCGAATGGATATTTGGGATCACATTTGGGCCTATGGTGAAATAGCAAATATAGTCAGTTAAAAACTGGAGAGAATCTTTCTGCAAAACTGCTTGGTGATGTGTGCATTCCACTCAGGGAGTTATAATTTTCTTACCATAAAGCACAGTTTGAACACTGTTATTGTAAAACCAATAGAGTGATATTCGGAGCACATTGAACACTATGGTAAAATGTGAAATGTCGTCCCATAAAAAACAGAAAGAAGCACTCGAATAAACTGCTCTCTGAAATATCCATTATTTTCAAAGGGTTAAAGCTTACTCTACATTTCCCAGTTTGAAGGTTGGTCTTTGAGGTTTCTGTGAAGTGATACTAATTGGCAACCGAAGGCCTGTTTGAGGCAAGGAAATGTCTTCCATCGCAAATCGGGAGAACCTTTCTGAGCAACTCTTTTGTGATGTTGTGTATTAATCTCACAGCATTAAATTATTCTTTGGATTGAGCAGTTTGAAATCAACGTTTCTGTGGAATCTGAGAAAGGACATGGTGAAAAAGGAAATATTCTCAGACAAAAACTGGAAAGAAGATTTCTGTGAAACTGCTTTGTGTTACATATCTTTATTTGTCTGGCATAGTTGAAACGTTAATTATATTATGCTGTTAGAAACTCCATCATGCACACATCCGCGAAGGCACGTTCGGGAGCACATTCAGGCATACAGTGAAAGAGGAGATATCTTCAGATAAAAACTGGATAGAATATTTCTGAGAAACTACTTTGTGATGTATGCATTCCACTCAGGGAGTTATACCTCTTTTCTCACAAGGCAGTGTGTGAACATTGTTCCTGTGAAACAGAAAATGTGATATTTCAGAACGCATTGAGGACTATGGCGAATAGTGAAATATACTGGAATTAAATTGAGGAAGAAGCGTTCGAGGAATCTGCTCTCTGATATGTTCAGTCACTTCATGGAGTTAATGCTTACGCTATGTTGCTCAGTTTTGAAACTCTGTCTTTGAAGGATCTGTGAAGAAATATTTAGTGACGCCTGGAGGCTTGTGGAGAGCGAGGAAAAGTCTTCTGATGAAACCTGCAGAGAAACGTTCTGAGCAACTGCTTTGTGATGTGTTTATTCGTCTCCTAGAGGTAAACCATTCTTTGGATAGAGCAGCTTGAAATTACTCTTTTTGTGGAGTCTGGGGAAGGACACTTGGGAATGATCCTTAAAATACGAGGAAAGAAATATCCACAGGTGAAATCCACAAGGAAGCTTTCTATGAAATGGCTCTGTGTCGTCTTAATTATTCTCCCTCAGATAAGCCTCTCTTTTCATTGAGTAGTTTTCTTTTTCTTTTTTTTTTTTTTTTTTGAGACTGGAGTCCGGGCTGGAGTGCAGTGGCCAGAACTCAGCTCACTGCAAGCTCCACCTCCCGGATTTACGCCATTCTCCTGTCTCAGCCTCCCAAGTAACTGGGACTACAGGTGCCCGCTACCATGCCAGGCTAGATTTTTCGTGTTTTTTTAGTAGAGATGTGGTTTCACCGTTTTAGCCAGGATGGTCTCAATCCCCTGACCTCGTGATCCGCCCATCTCGACCTCCCAAAGTGCTGGGATTACAGGCTTGAGCCACCACACCCAGCCCCATTGAGTAGTTTTCTAGACCTGTGTATGTTTACCGTGAAATGGGATATTTGGGAGCACTTTGAGGCTAACAGTGAAATAGGAATTATGTTCAGACAAAAGCTGGAGAGAAGCTTTCTGAGGAACTGCCTTGTGAAGTGTGCATTCCACTCAGAGTGTTATAATACCTCTCTTCCCACACAGCGTTGGGGCAACCCCTTTGGAGAAACAGGTACCAAGTGATATTTGGGAGCATGTAGATGCCAATGGTGAAAAGGGAAATAGCCTCAGACAATATCTGGAAAGAAGCTTTCTAGGAAACTACTCACTGGTATGTGTAATCATCTCACATAGATAAAGCTTTCTTTACATTATGCAGCTTGGAAACTGTCATGGACGGATCCACAAAGTGACCTTCAGGAGCACATTCTGGACTATGGTGAAAAAGGAAATATCTTCAGATAAAAACTGGAGGGAAGCTTTCTGTGAATCAGCTTTTTGTTATGTTTATACATCTCACATAGATGAAGCTTTCTTTACATTACGCAGCTTGGAAAATCCCTCATGGATGGATCCGCGAAGAAATATTTGGGATCATATTGGGGCCTATGGTGAAATAGGAAATATTGTCAGATAAAAACTGGAGAGAAGCTTTCTGAGTAACTACTTGGTGATGTGTGCATTCCACTCAGGGAGTTATAATTTTCTTCTCATAAGGCACAGTTTGAACACTGTTCCTTTAAATCCAAAGCGTGATATTGGGAGCACATTGAGACTAGGGCAAAAAGTAAAATGTCGTACAATAAATAACAGAAAGAAGCACTCGAAGAAACTGCTCTCTGACATGTCCATTCCTTTCACAGGGTAAAAGCTTCCGTTGAAGGGGTGGCCTGCCCCTCCACACCTGTGGGTGCTTCTCGTTAGGTGGGACGAGAGACTTGAGAAAAGGAAATAATACACAGAGACAAAGTATAGAGAAAGAAAAGCAGGACCCAGGGGACCAGTGCTGTGTTTTCAGAGGACCCACACTGGCACCGGCCTCTGAGTTCCCTTAGTATTTATTGAGAATTATCTTTATCATTAAAAGGATAAGGGAGTGGCTGGACAATAGGATTATTGTAGGGAGGAAATCGGCAGTAAGACATATGAACAAATCCTTGTAACATGAATAAGTTTAAAGGAAAATGCTGTGCCTTGAGATGTATATGTGACATCTCCATAAACCTTTTAGCAGTATTGCTCCAGCAAGTCCCACCTTATTCCTAAATGTGTTTTCTCCTTACTCAGTAAACAAGACACACAATGGGTATTACCCAGAGATGTTCCAATCTCAGGGAGGGGCAGGATTTTTAACCGTCAAGCTTCTTTCAGGTACTTGTTTAACAAAGACACATCCTGCACAGCCCAATATCCTTTTAACCTTAAATCACCTTCGCACGTGTCTCTTGCAAGGACAAAGTTGGGGGTAGGGTCACAGATTAACAGCATCTCAAATACAGAACTAAATGGAGTCTCTTATGTCTACTTCCTTCTATATAGACACGGTAACAAGCTGATCTCTTTCTTTTCCCCACATCCGCTAGATTTCCCGGGTTGAAAATCGGTCTTTGAGGCTTCTGCAAAGAGATTGTAAGTGGCGACCGGAGGCATGTGTGAGGGAAGGAAATGTCTCCCATCTAAAATAGGAGAGAAGCTTTCTGCACAACTCTTTGTGATGTTTGTATTCATCTCATAGAGTTAAATCATTCTTTAGATTGAGGAGTTTGAAATCACAGTTTCTGTGGAATGTGAGAAAGGACATTTGGAAATGCTCTTTAGAATATCCTGAATAACAAATAACCTCAGAGAGAAAGCAGAAGGAAGCTTTCTGTGAAAATCTCTGTGTCCCGTGAATTCCACTCACAAAGTTAAGCTTCTCTTTTCTTTGAGCTGTATCATAACACTATTTTTGTTTAGTCTGCGAAGGGATATTCTGGAGGGCTTTGAGGCTTATGGTGAGAAAGGAAACGTCTTCCGATGGACCCTGGAGAGAAGCTTTCTGAGGAGCTGCTTTGTGACGTGTGCATTCCACTCACAGCAATATACATTTCTTCTCCTAGAGGATTCCAGAATCCCTTTTGGGGAAAAATCTACAAAGTGATATTCAAGAGTATAGTGATGACTATGGTGGAAAAGGAAATATCCTTAGACAAAACTGGAAAGAAGATTTCCGGAAACTGCTTTGTGTTAGATGCATTCATTGTTCTCTCATAGTTAAAAGTCTAACTATATTCCGCAGTTTGGAAACTCTGTCATGCACAGAAGGGATGTTCAGGAGCACATTCAGGCCTACAGTGAAAGAGGAGATATCTTCAGATAAAAACTGGATAGAAGCTTTCTGAGAAACTACTTTGTTATGTATGCATTCCACTGAGGGAGTTATACCTCTTTTCCTACAAGGCAGTGTTTGAACACTGTTCCTGTGAAACCAAAAATGTGATATTTCGAAACGCATGGAGGAATATGGCAAATAATGAAATATACTGAAATAAAATCGAGGAAGAAGCGTTCCAAGAATCTGCTCTCTGAGATGTGTACTCACTTCACAGTGTTAATGCTGACCCTATGTTGCCAAGTTTCAAAACTCTGTCTTTGAAGAATCTGTGAAGGGATATTTAGTGATGTCCGGAGGCTTGTGGTGAGCGAGGAAACATCTTCCAATAAAAGCTGCAGTGAAGCGTTCTGAGCAACTGCTTTGTGTTGTGTGTATTCGACTCCTAGAGTTAAACCATTCTTTCAATTAAGCAGCTTGAAATCACTGTTTTTGTGGAATCTGAGAAAGGACATTTGGGAAAGATCCTTAGAATATGGAGAAAGAAATATCCTCCAGTAAAATCCAGAAGGAAGCTTTATGTGAAACTGCTGTGTGATGTCTTAATTCCTCTCACTCAAGTAAGCCTCTCTTTTTATTGAGCAGTTTTCTAGCCCTCTGTATGTTTAGAGTGTGATGGGATATTTGGGAGCACTTTGAGGCTAATGGTGAATAAGTAAATATGTTCAGACCGAAACTGGAGAGAAGCTTTCCGAGGAACTGCTTTGTGACGTGTACATTCCACTCATGATGTTATAGCTCCCTTCTCATACAGCATCAAGAAACCATTTTGGAGAAACAGACAACAAATGATATTTGGGAGCATGTTGATGCTGATGGTCAAAAGGGAAATAGCCACAGACAAAAACTGGAAAGAAATTTTCTTGGAAACTACTCTGTGATATCTGTAATCATCTTACATACATAAAGCTTTCTTTACATTCCACAACTTGGAAACTGTCATGGATGCATCCACGAAGGGACCATAGGGAGCACATTCCGGAGTAGGGTGAGAAAGGAAATATCTTCAGATAAAAACTGGAAAGAAGTTTTCTGTGAATCTACTTTTTGTTATGTTTATTCATCTCACATTGATTAAGCTCTCTTTACATTACGCCGCTTGGAAACTCCCTCATGGATGGATCCATGAAGGGATATTAAGGATCACATTCGGGCCTATGGTGAAATAGGAAATATAGTCAGATAAAAACTGGAGAGAAGCGTTCTGAGAAACTGCTTGGTGATGTGTGCATTCCACTCAGGGAGTTGTTACCTTTTTCTCATAAGGCACAGTTTGAAAAGTGTTCCTGTAAATGCAAAAGTGTGATATTCAGAGCACATTGAGGACTATGGCAAAAAGTGAATTATCATCCAATAAAAAACAAAAAGAAACACTCGAAGAAACTGCTCTCTGACATATCCTTTCTTTTCACAAGGTTAAAGCTTCCTCTACATTTCCCAGTTTGAAAGTCCGTCTTTGAGGTTTCTGCGAAGGGATAATAAGTGTCAACCAGAGGTCTATGTCGAGCAAGGAAATGTCTTCCATCAAAAATCGGAGAGAAGCTTTCTGTGGAACTATTTTGTGATGTTTGTATTCATCTCATAGAGTTAAAACATTCTTTGGATTGAGGAGTTTGAAATCACTGTTTCTGTGGAATCTGAGGAAGGACATTTGGAAACGCTCTTTAGAATATCCTGAAAAAGAAATAACTTCAGATAGAAACCAAAACATAGCTCTCTGTGAAACAGCCCTGTGTCACGTGAATTCCACTCACAAAGTTAAGCTTCTCTTTTCATTGAGCTGTATCATAACACTCTTTTTTTAGTCTGTGAAGGAATATTCAAGGGAGCTTTGAGGCTTACGGTGAGAAAGGAAACACCTTCAGATAGGGACTGGAGAGAAGCTTTCTGAGGAGCTGCTTTGTGACGTGTGCATTCCACTCACAGAAATATACCTTTCTTCTCCTAGAGGATTCTGGAATCCCTTTTGTAGAAAAAGCTACCAAGAGATATTAGGGAGTACAGGGATGACAATGGTGAAAAAGGAAATATCCTCAGACAAAAACTGGAAAGAAGATTTCTGTGAAACTGATTTGTGTTAGATATATTTATTCATCTCACATAATTTAAACTTTACTTATATTATGCAGTTTGGAAACTCCGTCATGCACAGATCCGTGAAGGGACGTTCGGAGGCACATTCAGGCCTACGATGAAAGAGGAGATATCTTCAGTTAAAAACTGGATGGAATCTTTCTGAGAAACTACTTTGCGATGTATGCATTCCATGCAGGGGGTTATAACTCTTTTCTCACAAGGCATTATCTGAACACAGTTCCTGTGAAACCGAAAAAGTGATATTTCGGAACGCATTGAGGCCAATGGCAAATAGTGAAATATACTGAAATAAAATCGAGGAAGAAGCGTTTCAAGAATCTGCTCTCTGAAAGGTGCACTCAGTTCACAGAGTTAATGTTTACTTTATATTGCCCAGTTTCGAAACTCTGTCTTTGAAGAATCTGTGAAATGATATTTAGTGATGCCCAGAGGCTTGTGGTGAGTGAGGAAACGCTTTCCGATGAAACCTGCAGAGAAACGTTCTGAGCCACTACTTTTGTATGTGTGTATTTGACTCATAGAGTTAAACCCTTCTTTGGATTGAGCAGCTTGAAATCACCGTTTTTGTGGAATCTGAGGAAGGACATTTGGAAATGATCTTTAGAATATGGGGAACGAAATATCCTCAGGAAAAATTCAGTAGGAAGCTTTCTGTGAAACTGCTCTGTGTTGATGTAATTACTCTCACTTCTTTAAGCTTCTTTTTTTCATTGAGCAGTTTTCTACATCTGTGTATGTTTAGCGTGTGAGGGGATATTTGGGAGCACTTTGAGGCTAACAGTGAAAAAGGAAATATGTTCAGACCAAAACTGGAGAAAAAATTTCCAGAGAACTGCTTTGTGACGTGTGCTTTAAACTCACATTGTTATACCTCTCTTCTCATATATCGTTGGTGAAACCCTTTTGGAGAAACAGGTACCAAGCGATATTCAGGAGCATGCTGATGCCAATGGTGAAAAGGGAAATAGCCTCAGACAAAAACTGGAAAGAAGCTTTAAAGGATACTACTCTGTGATATGTATAATGATCTAGATAAATGTATCTTTAAATACATAGATAAAGCTTTCTTTACATTACGCAACATGGAAAGTGTCATAGACAGATCCACGAAGGGACCTTCAAGAGCATATTCTGGACTATGGTGTAAAAGGAAATATCTTCAGATAAAAACTGGAAAGAAGCTTTCTGTGAATCTGCTTTTTGCTATGTTTATTCATGTCACATAGATGAAGCTTTCTTTACATTATGCAGCTTGGAAACTCCCTGGTGGATGGATCTGTGAAGGGAAATTAGGGATCCCATTCTGGCCTATGGTGAAAGAGGAAATATAGTCAGATAAAAACTGGAGAGAAGCTTTCTGAGAAACTGCTTGGTGATGTGTTCATTCCACTTATGGAGTTATAACTTTCTGGAAGAAGCGTTCCAAGAATCTACTCTCTGATATGTGCATTCACTTCACAGAGTTAATGCTTACTCTATGTTGCCCAGTTTCAAGATCATGCCAATTGTGAAAAGGGAAATAGCCTCAGAGAAAAACTGGAAAGAAGCTTTCAAGAAAACTAATCTGTGATATGTGTAATCATCTCACATAGATAAAGCTTTCTTTACATTATGCAGCTTGGAAACTGTCATGGATGGATCCACGAAGGGATTTTTGGGAGCACATTCTGGACTATGGTGAAAAAGGAAATATCTTCAAACAAAATTGGAAAGACGCTTCTGTGAAACTGATTTTTACTACGTTTATTCACGTCTAATAGATGAAGCTTTCATTACATTGTGCAGCTTGGAAACTCCCTCATGGATGGATCTGCGAAGGGATATTTAGAAACGCTCTTTAGAAAATCCTGAAAGAGAAATAATCTCAGATAGAAACCAGAAGGAAGCTTTTGTGAAACTGCCCTGTGACACGTGAGTTCCGCTCACACAGTTAAGCTTCTCCATTCATTGTGCTGTATCATAACACAGTTTTTGTTTAGTCTGCGAAGGGATATTCTGGAGGGCCTTGAGGCTTACGGTGAGAAAGGAAACGTCTTCAGGTAGAAACTGTAGAGAAGCATTCTGAGGAGCTGCTTTGTGACGTATGCATTCCACTCACAGAAATATACCTATCTTCTCCTATAGGATTCCAGAAATCTTTTGGAGAAAAAGCTACAAAACAGACATTCGGGAGTATAGGGAAGGCTATAGTGAAAAAGGAAATATCCTCAGAGAAAAACTGGAAAGAACATTTCTGTGAAACTGCTTTGTTTTAGATATATTTATTCATCTCGCATAGTTAAAACTTTAATTAAACTACCAAGTTTGCAAACTCGGCCATGCACAGTTCTGCGAAGGGATGTTCCGGAACCCATTCAGGCCTATGGTGAAAGAGGAGATATCTTCAGATAAAAACTGGATATAAGCTTTCTGAGTAACTCCTTTGTGATGTATGCATACCACTCAGGGTGTTATACCTGTTTTCTCACAAGGCAGTGTTTGAACACTGCTCCTGTGAAACCGAAAAAGTGATATTTCAGAGCGCATTGAGGACTATGGCGAATACTGAAATATACTGAAATAAAATCGTGGAAGAAGCGTTCCAAGATTCTGCTCTCTGATATGTGCATTAATTGCACAGTGTTAATGTTTACTCCACGTTGCCCACTTTCAAAATTCTGTCTTTGAAGTATCTGTGAAGGGATAGTTATCGACGCACAGGGGCTTCTGTTTAGCAAGAAAGCATCTTCTGATGCAACTAGCAGAGAAAAGTTCTGAGCAACTGCTTTGCGATGTGTGTATTCGTCTCATAGCGTTAAACCTTCTTTTGACTGAATAGTTGTAATCACTGTTTTTGTGGAATCTCAGGAAGGACATATGGGAATGATCCTTAGATTACGGAGAAAGAAATATCCTCAGGAAAAATCCAGTAGGAATCTTTCTGTGAAACTGTTCTGTGTCGTCTTACTTCCTCTTGCTCAGTTAAGCCTCCCTTTTTATTGAGCAGTTTTCTAGCCCTGTGTATGTTTAGCGTGTGATGGGATATTCGGGAACACTTTGAGGCTTATGGTGAAAAAGGAAATGTGATCAGACAGAAACTGGAGAGAAGCTTTCTGAGGAACTGCTTTGTGTTGTGTGCATTCCAGTCACAGTGTTATACCTCTCTTCTCATACAGCGTTGGGGAAACCCTTTTGCAGAAACAGGTACCAAGTGATATTCGGGAGCATGTTGATGCCGATGGTGAAAAGCGAAATAGCCTCAGACAAAAACTGGAAAGAAGCTTTCTAGGAAACTACTCTGTGATATGTGTAATCATCTCAGATAGATAAAGCCTTCTTTATATTACACAGCTTGGAAAACGTCATGGACGGATCCATGAAGGGACCTTCGGGAGCACATTCAAGACTATGGTAAAAAAGGAAATATCTTCAGATAAAAACTGGAAAGAAGCTTTGTGTGAATGTGCTTTTTGCTATGTTTGTTTATCTCACAGAGGTGAAGCTTTCTTTATATTACGCAGCTTGGAAATTCTCTCATGGATGGAATCACGACGGGATATTTGGGATCACCTTGAGGCCTATGGTGAAAGAGCAAATAGAGTCAGATAAAAACTGGAGAGAAGTTTTCTGAGAAACTGCTTTTGACTTGTGCATTCCACTCACAGTGTTATCCCTCTCGTCTATACAGGGTTTGGGAAATCGTTTTGGAGTAACAGGTACCAAGGGATATTCGGGAGCATGTTGATGCCGATGATGAAAAGAGAAATGACATAAGACAAAAACTGGAAAGAAACTTTCTAGGAAACTACTCAATGATATGTGTTATCATCACAGATACATAAAGCTTTCTTTATATTATGCAGTTTGGTAACTGTCATGGACGGATCCACAAAGGGACCTTCGGTAGCACATTCAGGATTACGGTGAAGAAGGAAATATCTTCAGATAAAAATGTGGAATGAAGTTTTCTGTGAATCTGCTTTTTCCTATGTTTATTCGTCTCACAGAAATGAAGCTTTCTTTACATTACACAGCTTGGAAACTCCCTCGTGGATGGATCCGTGAAGGGATACTTGGGATCACCTTCGGGCCTATCGTGAAATAGCAAATATAGTCAGATAAAAACTGGAAAGAAGGTTTCTGAGAAACTACTTGGTGTCGTGTGCGTTCCACACAGGGAATTATAACTTTCTTCTCATAACGCACAGTTTGAACTCTGTTCCTGTAAAATCAAAAGACTGATATTTGGAGCACATTGAAGACTATGGCAAAAAGTGAAATGTCGTCCAATAAAAAACAGAAAGAAGCACTCGAAGAAACTGCTCTCTGACATGTCCATTCTTTTCACTGGGTTAAAGCTTACTCTACATTTACGAGTTTGAAAGTCGGTCTTTGGTAACCGGAGGACTGAGTGAGGCAATGTAATATCTTAAATCAAAAACTGCAGAGAAGCTTTCTGGGCAACTCTTTTGAAATGTTTGCATTGATCTCAGAGAGTTAAATAATTCTTTGGATTGAGCAGTTTGAAATCAGTGCTTCTGTGGAATCTGAGAAAGAACATTTGGATAATTTCTTTAGAATACCCTGAGAAAGAAATAATCTCGAAGAGAATCCAAAAGGAAGCTTTCTGTGAAATTATTCTGTGTCACGTGAATTCCACTCAGGCAGTTAAGATACTCTTTCATTGATCAGTATCATAACACAGTTTTTGTTTGGTCTGCAAAGGGATATTCTGGAGGGCTTTGAGGCTTATGGTGAGAAAGGAAACGTCTTCAGATATAAACTCGAGAGAAACTTTCTGAGCAGCTGTTTGTGACGTGTGCATTCCACACACAGAAATATACCTTTCTTCTCCTAGAGGATTCTGGAATCCCTTTTGGAGAAAAAGCTATCAAGAGATATTTGGGAGTATAGCAATGACTATGGTGAAAAAGGAAATATCCTCAGAGAAAAACTGGAAAGTAGATTTCTGTGAAAATGCTTTGTGTTAGACATATTTATTCGTCTCGCATAGTTAAAACTTTAACTATAATATGCAGTTTGGAAACTCCATAATGCACAGATCCGCAAACGGACGTTCGGGAGCACATTCAGGCCTATGGTGAAAGAGGAGATATCTTCTGATAAAAACTGGATAGAAGCTTTCTGAGAAACTACTTTGTGATGTATGCATTCCACTCAGGGAGATATTCCTCTTTTCTCACACGGCAGTGTTTGAACACTGTTCCTGGGAAACCGAAAAAGTGACATTTTGGTTCACTTTGAGGACTATGGCAAATAGTGAAATATGCTGAAATAAAGTAGAGGAAGACGCATTCTAAAAATCTGCTCTATGATATGTGCATTCACTTCACAGTGTTAATGCTTACTCTATGTTGCCCAGTTTCAAAATTCTGTCTTTGAAGAATCTGTGAAAGGATATTTAGTGATGCCCGGAGGCTTGTGGTGAGCGAGGTAACGTCTTCTGGTGAAACTTGCTGAGAAACTTTCTGAGCAACTGCTTTGGGATGTGTGTATTTGTCTCAAAGAGATAAACAATTCTTTGGATTGAGCAGCTTGAAGTCACTCTTTTTGTGGCATCGGTTGAAGGACATTTGGGTACGATCCTTAGAATATAGAGAAAGAAATATGCTCCAGAAAAATCCAGTAGGAAGCTTTCTGTGAAACTGCGCTGTGTCGTCTTCATTCCCCTCTCTCAGTTAAGCCTCTTTTCATTGAGCAGTTTTCTAAGCCTGTGTATGTTTAGCATGTAATGGGATATTCGGGAGCACTTTGTGGTTAACGGTGAAAAAGGAAATATGTTCAGACCGAAGCTGAAGAGAAGCTTTCCGAGGAACTGCTTTGTGACGTGTGCATTCCAGTCACTGTGTTATACCTCTCTTCTCATACAGCGTTGGGAATACCCTTTTGGAGAAACAGGTACCAAGTGATATTCGGGAGCATGTGGATGCTGATTGTGAAAAAAGGAAATAGCCTCAGACAAAACCTGAAAAGACACTTAGTAGGAAGCGACTCTGTGATATGTGTAAATCATCTCGCATAGAAAAGCTTTCTTTACATTACTCACCTTAGTAACTGTCATGGACAGATCCACAAAGGAACTTTTGAGAGCACATTCAGGACTATGGTGAAAAAGGAAATATCTTCAGATAAAAACTGGAAAGAAGCTTTTTGTGAATCTGCTTTTTGCTATATTTATTCATCTCACAGAGATGAAGCTTTCTTTACATTACACAGCTTGGAAACTCCCTCATGGATGGATCTGTGAAAGGATATTTGTGATCACATTCGGGCCTATGGTGAAATAGGAAATATAGTGAGATAAAAACTGGAGAGAAGCTTTCTGAGAAACTGCTTCAGGATGTGAGCATTCCACTCAGGGAGTTGTAACTTTCTTCTCATAACACACTGTTCCTATAAAACCAAAAGAGTGTTATTCAGAGCACATTGAAGACTATGGCAAAAAGTGAAATGTCCAATAAAAAAGAGAAAGAAACACTCGAAGAAACTACTCTCTGACATGTCTATTCTTTTCATAGGGTTAAAGTTTACTCTACATTTCCCAGTTTAAAAGTCGTTCTTTGAGGGTTCTGCGAAGAGATACTAAGTTGCAACTGAAGGCCTGTGTCGAGCAAGGAAATGTCTTCCATCGAAAATTGGAGAGAAGCTTTCTGCGCAACCATTTTGTGATGTTTGTGTTCATCTCATAGAGTTAAATCATTCTTTGGAATGAGGAGTTTCAAATGACTGTTTCTGTGTAATTTGAGAAAGGATATTTGGAAATGCTCTTTAGAATATCCTGAGAGAGAAATAACCTCAGAGAGTGACCAGAAGGAAGCTTTCTGTGAAACTGCTCTGTGTTATGTGAATTCCGGTCACACAGTTAAACTATACTTTAATTGAACAGTATTATAACACTGTTTTTGTTTAGTATGTGAAGGGATATTCTGGAGCGCTTTGAGGCTTATGGTGAGAAAGGAAACGTCTTCACATAGAAACTGGAGAGAAACTTTCTAAGGAGCTGCTTTGTGACGTGTTCATTCCACCGTCAGAAATATACCTTTCCTCTCCTAGAGGATTCCAGAATCCCTTTTGGAGAAAGAGCTACCAAAAGACATTCGGGAGTATAGGGAGGTATATGGTGAAAAATAAAATATCCTCAGACAAAAACTGGAAAGAAGATTTCTGTGAAACTGCTTTGTTTTAGATATATTTATTCATCTTGTATAGTTAAAACTTTTCTTTTATTACGCAGTTTGGAAACTCTATAATGTATGGATTCATGAAGGGACATTAGGGAGCACATTGAGGTCAATGGTAAAAGAGGAGAAACCTTCAGATAAAACTGGATGGAAGCATTCTGAGAAACTACTTTCTCATGTATGCATTCCACTCTAGGAGATATACTTCTTTTCTCACAAGGCAGGTTTGAACACTGTTCCTGTGAAATGGAAAAAGTGATATTTCGGAACGCATTGAGGACTAGGGCAAATAGTGAAATATACTGAAGTAAAATCGAGGAAGAAGCATTTCAAGAATCTGCTCTCTGATATGTGCATTCACTTCACAGCGCTAATGCTTACTCTTTGTTGTCCAGTGTCGAAACTCTGTCTTTGAATAATCTGTGAAGGGATATTTAGTGACACTGGAGGCTTGTGGAGAGCAAGGAAATGCATTCCAATGAATTCTGCAGAGAAACGTTCTGAGAAACTGCTTTGTGATGTGAGTATTCGTCTCATAGAGGTTAACGATTCTTTGGATTGAGCAGCTTGAAATCACTGTTTTTGTGTAATCTGAGGAAGAACATTTGGGAACGATCCTTAGAATATGGAGAAAGAAATATCCTCAGGTAAAATCCACAAGGAAGCTTTATGTTAAACTGCTCTGTGTCATCTTAATTCCTCTCTCTCAGAAAAACCTCTCTTTTTATTGAGCAGTTTTCTAGCCCTGTGTATGTTAGCGTGTGATGGGATATTCGGGAGGACTTTGAGGCTAACAGTGAAAAAGGAAATATGTTCAGACGGAAACTGGAGAGAAGCTTTCCAAGGAACTGCCTTGTGACGTGTGCATTCCAGTCACTGTGTTTTACCTCTCTTATCATACAAGGCCGGTCAAACCCTTTTGGAGAAAGAGCTACCAAGTGATATTCGGGAGCATGTTGATGCCAATGGTGAAAAGGTAAATAGTCTCAGACAAAAACTGGAAAGAATCTTTCGAGGAAACTACTCTGTGATATGTGTAATCATCTCATATACATATAGCTTTCTTTACATTACGCTCCTTGGAAACCGTCATCGATGGATTCATGAAGGGAACTTCGGGAGCACATTCTGGACTATGGTAAAAAAGGAAATATCTTCAGAAAAAAACTGGAAACACGCTTTCTGTGAATCTGCTTTTTCCTATGTTTATTCATCTCACAAAAATGAAGCTTTCGTTATATTAAACAGCTTAGAAACCCCCTCGTGGATGGATCCATGAAGGGATATTTGCGATCACATTCGGGCCTATGGTGAAATAGGAAATATAGTCAGATAAAAACTGGAGAGAAGCTTTCTGAGAAACTGTATGGTGATGCGTGCATTCCACTCAGGGAGTTTTAATGTACTTCTCATAAGGCACAGTTTGAACACAGTTCCTGTAAAACCAAAAGCGTGATATTTGGAGCACATTGAAGACTATGGTAAAAAGTGAAATGTCGTCGAATAAAAAACAGAAAGAAACACTGCTCTCTGACATGTCCATGTTTTTCACAGTGTTAAAACTAACTGTACATTTCACAGTTTGAAAGTCGGTTTTGAGGGTTCTGCGAATGGATAGTAATTGGCGACCAGATGACTGTGTGAGGCAAGGAAATGTCTTCCATCGAGAATTGGAGGGAAGGTTTCTGTGCAACTATTTTGTGATGTTTGTATTCACATCATAGCGTTAAATCATTCTTTGGATTGAGCAGTTTGAAATCACTCTTTCTGTGGAATCTGGGAAAGGACATTTGGAAACGCTCTTTAGAAAATCCTGAAAAAGAAATAACCTCAGAGAGAAACCAGAAGGAAGCTTTCTGTGAAACTGCTCTGTGTCACGTGAATTCCGCTCGCACAGTTAAGCTTCCCTTTTCATTTAGCTGTATCATAACATTGTTTTTGTTTAGTCTGCCAAGGGATATTCTGGAGGGCTTTGAGGCTTATGGTGAGAAAGGGAACGCCTTCAGATAGAAACTGGAGAGAATCTTTCCGAGGAGCTGCTTTGTGAAGTGTTCATTCCACACACAGAAATATACCTCTCTTCTTCTAGGGGATTCTGGAATCCCTTTTGGAGAAAAAGCTACCAAGGGATATTCGGTATTATAGCGATGACTATAGTGAAAAAGGAAATATCCTCAGATAAAAACTGGAAAGATTTCTGTGAATCTGCTTTTTGTTATCTTTATTCATCTTACATAGATGAAGCTTTCTTTACATTGCACAGCTTGGAAACTCCCTCGTGGATGCATCCGTGAAGGGATATTTGGGATCACATTCGGGCCTATGGAGAAATAGGAAATATAGTCAGATAAAAACTGGAGAGAATCTTTTTGAGAAACTGTTTGGTGATGTGTGCATTCCACTCAGGCTGCTATAACTTTCTTCTCATATGGCTCAGTTTGAACTCTGTTCCTGTAAAACAAAAACAGTGATATTCAGAGCACATTGAAGACTATGGCAAAAAGTGCAATGTCGCCCAATAAAAAAAAGAAAGAAGCACTGGAAGAAGCTGATCTCTGACATGTCCATTCTTTCCATAGTGTTAAAGCTGACTGTAGATTTACCAATATGAAAGTCGGTTTTGAGGTTTCTGCAAAGGGATAGTAAGTGGCAACCTGAGGCCTGGGTCAAGCAAGGAAATGTCTTCCATCAAAACTCGGAGAGAATCTTTCTGTGCAACTCTTTTGTGAAGTTTGTATTCATCTCATCGCGTTAAATCACTCTTTGGATTGAGCAGTTTGAAATCACTGTTTCTGTGGAATCTGAGAAACGACAGTTGGAAATGCTCTTTAGAATATTCTGAAAAAGAAATAACCTGAGAGTGAAACAAGAAGGAAGCTTCCTGTGAAACTGCTCTGTGTCACGTGAATTCTTCTGGCCCAGTTAAGCTTCTCTTTCAATAGAGCAGTATCATAACACTGTTTTTGTTTAGTCTGCAAAGGGATATTCTGGAGCCTTTGAGGCTTATGGTGAGCAAGGAAACATCTTTAGATAGAAAGTGGAGAGAATCTTTTCAACGAGCTGCTTTGTCACATGTGCGTTCCATTCACAGAAATACGCCTTTCTTCTCATAGAGGATTCCCGAATGCCTTTTGGAGAAAAAGCTACCAAGAGATATTCAGGAATATAGGGAGGGCAAAGGAGAAAAAGGAAATATCCTCGGACAAAAAGTGGAAAGAAGATTTCTGTGAAACTCATTTGTGTTAGATTTATTTTTTTATCTTGCATAGTTAAAATTTTTCTTATATTATGCAGTTTGGAAACTCCATCACGCACGTATCCAAGAAGGGGCATTTGGGTGCACATTCAGGCCTAAGGTTAAAGAGGAGATATCTTGAGATAAAACCTGGATAGAAGCTTGCTAAGCAACTAATTTGTGATGTTTGCATTCCACTCAGGCTGTTATACCTCTTTTCTCCCAACACAGTGTTTGAACACTGTTCTGGAGAACCGAAAAAGTGATATTTCTGTTCACATTGAGGACTACGGTGAGTAGTGAAATATACTGTAATAAAATTGAGGAAGAAGCATTCCACGAATATGCTCTCTGATATGTGCATTCACTTCACAGAGTTAATGATTACTCAATGTCTTCCAGATTCGAAACTCTGTCTTTGAAGAATCTGTGAAGGGATATTTAGTGAAACCGGGAAGCTTGTGGTTAGCGAGGAAACGTCATCCAATGAAACCAGAAGAGAAACGTTCTGAGCAACTGCTTTGCGATGTGTGTATTCGACTCATAGAATTAAACCATTCTTTGGATTGAGCAGCTTGAAATCACTGTTTTTGTGGAACCTGAGGAAGGACATTAGGGAACGATCCTTAGAATGTGGAGAAAGAAATATCCTCAGGTAAAATCCAGAAGGAAGCTTTCTGTGAAACTGCTCTGTGTCATCTTAATTCCTCTAACTCAGATAAGCCTCCCTTTTCAGTGAGCAGTTTTTTAGCCCTGTGTATGCTTAGCATGTGATGGGATATTCGGGAGCTCTTTCCGGGTTACAGTGAAAAAGAAAATATGTTCAGACCGAAACAGGAGAGAAGCTTTCCGAGGAACTGCTTTGTGACGGGTGCATTACACTCACAGTGTTATACCTCTCTTCTCATACAGCGTCAGGGAAACCCTTTTTGAGAAACAGGTACCAGGTGATATTCGGGAGCAGGTTGATGCCGATGGTGAAAAGGGAAATAGCCTCAGACAAAAACTGGAAAGAAGCGTTCTGGGAAACTACTCTGTGATATGTGTAATCATCTCACATAGATAAAGCTTTCTTTACATTACTCAGCTTGGAATCTCTCATGGACGGATCCACGCAGGGACCTTCAGGACCACATTCAGGACTAGAGTGAAAAAGGAAACATCCTCAGACAAAAACTGGAAAAATGATTTCAGTGAAAATGCTTTCTGTTAGATATATGTATTCGTCTCACATAGTTAAAACTTTAATTATATTACTCAGTTTGAAACTCCATCATTCACAGAACTGCGAAGGGAAATTTGGGAACACATTCAGGCCTATGGTGAAAGAGGAGATATCTTCAGATAAAAATTGTATAGAAGCTTTCTGAGAACCTACTTTGTGATGTATGCATTCCAATCTGAGAGTTTTACCTCTTTTCCCACAAGGCAGCGTTTGAACACTGTTCCTGTGAAACCAAAAAGGTGATATTGTGGAACACTTTTAGGAATATGGTGAATAGTGAAATATACTGAAATAAAACCGAGGAAGAAGCGTTCCAAGATTCTGCTTTCTGATATGTGCATTCATTGCACAGAGTTAATGTTTACTCGGTGTTGCCCAGGTTCACAGCTCTGTCGTTGAAGAATCTGTGAAGGGATACTTATTGACGCCCAGAGGGTTGTGATTAGAAAGAAAGTGTCTTCCGACAAAACTAGCAGAGAAACGTTCTGAGCAACTGCTTTGCGACGTGTGTATTCGTCTCACAGGGTTAAACCATTCTTTTTATTAAGAAGCTTGAAATCACTGTTTTTGTAGAATCTGAGGAAGGACATTTGGGAATGATCCTTAGATTATTGAGAAAGAAATATCCTCAGGTAACATCCAGTAGGAAGCTTTCTGTGAAACTGTTCTGTGTGGTCTTAATTCCGCTGGCTCAGGTAAGCCTCCCTTTACTTTGAGCAGTTTTTTAGCCCTGAGTATGTTTAACGTGTGATGGGATATTCGGGAGCACTTTGTGGCTAACATGAAAAAGGAATTATGATCAGACCGAAAAAGGAGAGATTTACGAGGAACTGCTTTGTGACGTGTGCATTCCAGTCAAAGTGTTATACCTCTCTTCTCATACAGCGTCGGGGAAACCCTTTTGGAGAAACAGGTACCAAGTGTTATTCGGGAGCATGTTGATGCCGACGGTGAAAAGGGAAATAGCCTGAGACAAAAACTGGAAAGAAGCTTTCTAGGAAACTACTCTGTGATATGTGTAATCATCACTCATAGATAAAGTTTTCTTTACATTACGCAGCTTAGATACTGTCATGGATGGATCCATGAAGGGACCTTTGGGAGCACATTCTGGACTATGGTGCAAAAGGAAATATCTTCAGGAAAAAACTGGAAAGAAGATGTCTGTGAATCTGCTTTTTGCTATGTTTACTCATCTCACCTAGATGAAGCTTTCTTTACATTACGTAGTTTGGAATCTCCCTCCTGGATGGATACACATAGGGGTATTTGGGATCACATTGAGGCCGATGGTGAAATAGCAAATATACTCAGATAAATACTGGAGACAAGCTTTCTGAGAAACTGCTTGGTGATGTGTGCATTCCACTCAGGGAGTTGTAACTTTCTTCTCATAAGGCACCATTTGAACAATGTTCCTGTTAAACCAAAAGAGTGATATTCGGAGCATATTGAAGACTATGACAAAAAGTGAAATGTCGTACAATAAAAAACAGAAAGAAGCACTCGAAGAAACTGCTCTCTGATGTGTCCATTCTTTCCACAGCGTTAAACCTCACTCTATATTTCACAGTTTGAAAGGCGGTGTTTGAGGGTTCTGTTAAGGGATAGTAAGTGGCAACCAGAGGCCTGTGTGAGGTAAGGAAATAAGGAAATGTCTTCCATCAAAAATTGGAGAGAAGCTTTATGCGCAACTCTTTTGT
Source organism: Piliocolobus tephrosceles (assembly GCF_002776525.5). NCBI lineage: Eukaryota > Metazoa > Chordata > Mammalia > Primates > Cercopithecidae > Piliocolobus > Piliocolobus tephrosceles. The sequence continues at coordinate 28,250 of NW_022329087.1, read as the reverse complement.
GATGTTTCTATTCATCTCATAGAGTTAAATCATTTTGGCCGGGCGCGGTGGCTCAAGCCTGTAATCCCAGCACTTAGGGAGGCCGAGACAGGCGGATCACGAGGTCAGGAGATCGAGACCATCCTGGCTAACACGGTGAAACCCCGTCTCTACTAAAAAATTCAAAAAAAAAAAAAACTAGGCGGGCGAGGTGGCGGGCGCCTGTAGTCCCAGCTACTCGGGAGGCTGAGGCAGGAGAATGGCATAAACCCTGGAGGCGGAGCTTGCAGTGAGCTGAGATCCGGCCATTGCACTCCAGCCTGGGCGACAGAGCGAGACTCCGTCTCAAAAAAAAAAACCAAGCTAGGTCATTTTTTGGATTGAGCAGTTTGAAATCACTGTGTAAGTGGAATCTGTGAAAGGATATTTGGAAACGCTCTTTAGAATATCCTGAAAAAGAAATAACCTCAGAGAGAAACCAGTAGAGAGCTTCCTGTGAAACTGTTCTGTGTCACGTAAATTCTGCTCACACAGTTCAGCTTCTCTTTTCATTTAGCTGCATCATAACACTGTTTTTGTTTAGTCTGAAAAGGGATACTCTGGAGGGCTTTGAGGCTTATCGTGAGAAAGGAAACGTTTTCAGATAGAAACCTGAGAGAAGCTTTCTGAGGAGCTGCTTTGTGACGAGTGCATTCCACTCAGAGAAATATACCTTTCTTCACCCAGAGGATTCCGGAATCCCTTTTGGAGAAAAAGCTACCAAGAGATATTCGGGAGTAGAGTGACGACTATGGTGAGAAAGGAAATATCCTCAGACAAATACTGGAAAGAAGATTTCTGTGAATCCGCTTTGTTTTAGATATATTTATTCGTCTCTAATAGTTAAAACATTAATTATATTAAGCAATTTCGAAACGCCGTCATGCACAGATCTGTGATGGGACATTCAGGAGCACATTCAGACCCACTGTGAAAGACAAGATATCTTCAGATAGAAACTGGATAGAAACTTTCTGAGAAACTATTTTTTGATGTATACATTCCACTCAGGGAGTTATACCTCTTTTCCTACAAGGCAGTGTTAGAACACTGTTCCTGTGAAACTGAAAATGTGATATTTCAGAACGCATTGAGGACTACGGTGAATAGTGAAATATACTGAAATAAAATCGAGGAAGAAGCGTTCCAAGAATCTGCTCTCTGAAACGTGCATTCACTTCTCAGTGTTAATGCTGACTCTATGTTGCCCAGTTTCGAAACTCTCTCTTTGAAGAATCTATGCAGGGATAATTAGTGATGCCCGGAGGCTTGTGGTGAGCAAGGAAACACCTTCCGATGAACTGCTTTGCGATGTGTTTATATGTCTCATAGAGTTGAACCATTCTTTGGATTGAGCAGCTTGAAATTACTGTTTTTGTGGAATCTGAGGAAGGACTTTTGGGAATGATCCTTAGAGTATGGGGAAAGAAATATCCTCAGGTAAAATCCAGAAGGAAGCTTTCTGTGAAACTGCTCTGTGTCATCTTAATTCCTCTCAATCAGTTAAGTCTCTCTTTTCATTGAGCAGTTTTCTAACCTTGTGTATGTTTAGCCTGTGATGGGATATTCCAGAGCACTTTTAGGCTGACGGTGAAAAAAGAAATATGTTCAGACCGAACCTGGAGAGAAGCTTTCTGAGGAACTCCTTTGTGATGTGTGCATTCCAGTCACAGTGTTATACCTCTTTTCTAATACAGCGTCAGGGAAACCCTTTTGGAGAAACAGGTAACAGGTGATATTCGGGAGCATGTTGATTCCGATGGTGAAATGGGAAATAGCCTCAGACAAAAACTGGAGAGAAGCTTTCTAGGAACCTACTCAGTGGTATGTGTAATCATCTCACATAGATGAAGCTTTATTTACATTATGCAGCCTGGAAACTGTCATGGACATATCCACGAAGGGACCTTCGCGAGCTCATTCATGACTAGGGTGAAATAGTAAATTTCTGCAGATAAAAACTTGTAAGAAGCTTTCTGTGAATCTGCTTTTTGCTATGTTTATTCCTCTCACATAGATGAAGCTTTTTTTTACATTACACAGCTTGGAAACTCCCTCCTGGATGGAACTGCATAGGGATATTTTGGATCACATTTGGGCCTATCGTGAAAGAGGAAATATAGTCAGATCAAAACTGGAGAGAAGCTTTCTGAGAAACTGCTTGGTGATGTGTGCATTCCACTCAGGGAGTTATAACTTTCTTCTCATAAGGCACAATTTGAACACTGTTTCTGAAAAACCAAAAGAGTGACATTAGGAGCACATTGAAGACTATGGCAAAAAGTGAAATGTGGCCCAATAAAAAACAGAAAGAAGTACTCGAAGAAACTGCTCTCTGAAATGTCCATTCTTTTCACAGGGCTAAAGCTTCGTCTACATTTCCCAGTTTGAAAATCAGTCTTTGAGGGTTCTGCAAAGGAATCTTAAATGACGACCAGAGGACTTTGTGAGGGAAGGAAATGACTTCCATCTAAAATCGGAGAGAAGCTTCCTGCGTAACTATTTTGTGATGTTTGTATTCATCTCATAGAGTAAAATCATTATTTAGTTTGAGCAGTTTGAAATCACTGTTTCTGTGGAATCTGAGGAAGGACATTTGGAAACACCCTTTAGAATATCCTGAAAGAGAAATAACCTCAGAGAGAAACCAGAAAGAAGCTTTTGTGAAACGTCTCTGTGTCACGTCAATTCCGTTGGCACATTTAAGCATCTTTATTCATTGAGGTGTATCATAACACAGTTTTTGTTTTGTCTGTGAAAGGATAATCTGGAGGGCTTTGAGGCTTATGGTGAGAAAGGAAACGTCTTCAGATAGAAACTGGAGGGAAGCTTTCTGTTTAGGTCCTTTGTGACGTGTGCATTCCACTCACAGAGATATACCTTTCTTCTCCTATAGGATTCCGAAATCCGTTTTGGAGAAAAAGCTACCAAGAGATATTCAGGAGTATAAAGACGACTATGGTGAAAAAGGAAATGTCCTCAGACAAAAACTGGAAAGAAGATTTCTCTGAAACTGCTTTGTGTTAGATATATTTATTCATCTCGCATAGTTACAACTTTAAGTATATTACGCAGCTTGGAAACTCTGTCATACACAAATCCATGAAGGGAGCACATTCAGGCCTACGTTGAAGGAGGAAATATCTTCAGATAAAAACTGGATAGAAGCCCTCTGAGCAACTACACTTTGATGTATGCATTCCACTCAGGGAATGATACCTCTTTTCTCAGAAGTCATTGTTTAAACATTGTACCTGTGAAACCGAAAAAGTGATATTTCGGTTGACATTGAGTACTGTAGTGAATAGTGAAATATACTGAAATAAAATCGAGGAAGAAGCGCTCTAAGAATCTGCTGTATGATATGGGCATTGACTTCACAAAGTTAATGCTTACTCTATGTTGCCGAGTTTCAAAACTCTATCTATGAAGGATCTTTGAAAGAATATTTATTGACGCTTGGAGGCTTGTGGTGAATAAGGAAACGTCGCCCAATGAATACAGCAGAGAAACTTTCTCAGCAACTGCTTTGCGATGTGTGTATTCAACTCAGAGAGTTAAACCATCCTTTGACTACGCAGCTTGAAATCACTGTTTTTGTGGAATCTGAGGAAGAACATTTGGGAACAATCCTTAGATTATGGAGAAAGAAATATCCTCAGGAAAAATCCAGTAGGAAGCTTTCTGTGAAACTGCTCTGTGTCATCTTAATTTCTCTCGCTCAGTTAAGCCTCCCTTTTCATTGAACAGTTTTCTAGTCCTGTGTATGTTTAGCAAGTGATGGGATATTCTGGAGCACTTTGAGGCTTACGGTGAAAAGGAAATATGATCAGACCGAAACTGGAGAGAAGCTTTCAGAGGAACTGCTTTGTGACATGTGCATTCCAGTCACAGTGTTATACCTCTCTTCTCATACAGCGTCGCGGAAACCCTTTTGGAGAAACAGGTACCAAGTGATATTCTGGAGCATGTTGATCCTGATGGTTTAAAGCAAAATAGCCTCATAGAAAAACTGGAAATAACCTTTCTAGGAAACTTTTCTGTGATATGTGTAATCATCACATATAGATAAAGCTTTCTTTAGATTATGCAGCTTGGAAACTGTCATGGACGGATCCACGAAGGAACCTTCAGGAGCACATGCAGGACTATGGTGAAAAAGGAAATATTTTCAGATAAAAACTGGAAAGAAGATTTCTGTGAATCTGCTTTTTGCTGTTTATTCATCTCACATAGATGAAGCTTCCTTTACATTACGCAGCTTGGACACTCCCTTATGGATGGAATCGTGAAGGGATATTTGGGATTACATTGAGGCCTATGGTGAAATAGCAAATATAGTCAGATAAAAACTGGAGAGTAGGTTTCTGAGAAACTGCCTTGTGACGTGTGCATTCCATTCACAGTGTTATACCTCTCGTCTCGTATAGCATCGGGGACATCGTTTTTGAGCAACATGTACCAAGTGATATTCCGGAGCATATATCTTCTGAATATCCCTTTGCAGACTAATCAAAAAGAGTGTTATGATACTGTTCTTTGAAAAGAGAAGCAGTAAACACCTTAGTGAAAAGATAGGCTTAACTGAAGGAGAGGAATTAAAACGACACAGAGCAGTTTCACATAAAGCTTTTGTTTGGATGAATGAAGGCAAGATGGCGAACTTCTGGGTTCTTCATCATCAACTTTTCCCTTGTGCGCGAAAATGTAGCCGGCGCCCAGGAATGAGTAGACCAATCAGGCATGCGCCAGGTGATGTCAATCCAAAGAGACCAAGATTTATCTGGTGGCATCTGTGGAGCCCCTCCTCCTCCGCGACACGTCCGTGCCCCACCTATTGCCCTTCCACTCCTAGAAAAGCCGCTCCCTGTACACACGTGGTGGGGGCCTCCTCAGCCCCCATTCTTGTTGGTACTGCATCAGGAACTCCGCTCAAGAGCTCTATCGGGCGACTCTCTTGGCCTCCTTTTCCGGAGGCCGACAGAACTCACCTTGCACACCTTCTTCCCTGAAGCTAGATGACCAAAGATTAAATTTGCAGTTTTTCTTTTAGCCTTGCCTACTGGTTGGTTCTTTTGTGCTCTCTCGGTGGTCTTAGGAAAACAAATCATTTGGTGCCGAACCCGGGAGGAGACCCCTCCTCTGGCCTCTAAGTGTTGAGGAACCTCCACCTGCTCCCACGCCGCACATGAACCAGGACCGGAGACCTGCTTTCCTCACTCTCACGGCCTCTCTGGGTTAAGTGCCCTTGTCTCCTCTTTACCTCCCTCGGCCAAAAATCCTGCACAGGTCCGAGGCCTACTTTTGAGCCACCATTTGCTCGGGAGACCCGTTCAAGACAGAGACGTCTGTCCCCTGAAGTTAATCTCCACCTTGGCTCCAAGAGTCTCCAGTCTGTCTCTGGTGATTTCAAAGGACGCTTTGAAGCCAGGCAGAGGTCTCCATTGTGTAAATAAAGAGGAAACAAATGGGAAACCCCCAGTTCAAATTTCTAATGAGCACCCCTTTAGGGTGCCTCCTAGCCAATTTAAAAACCTTACAGTGGTTAATTTTTCTTTCCTCTGTGGTGTGGCCACAATACAAACTAGACTATCAATCTCAGTGGCCACCAGAGGGCACCTTAGACTGCAATGTTGTGATCGACCTCAGCAATTTCTGCCAGCTGCTAGGCAAGTGGTCCGAAATTAATTACATACATGGCTTTTGGGCCTTACACTCTTTTTGCAGCTTCTGTAGCCAGTGTCCTTTGGTCCAGGTTATGCTGGCCAAGGACGCTGGCTCACAGGAGCCCGAAAAAGAGGAGTCTTTATTAATTTCTGTTCAGCCGGAGGACCTAGGGTTTCCTTCTGTCTCTGTACACTCACCCCCACCCTACACTCCTTCTTCCTCCCCTGTGCAGACTCTTCATTTCTCTTATTTATCTACTGGTAATCCATTCGGCCCCGTGCATCCTTCGGGGCCCCCAACTGGCTGACATGAGTCCCCTATTTCTGCCCACACCTGCTCTAAGTGCCCTGCTGATGCCCCCAATCCTGTCCCACACCCTCGTACAGTGTGAGCACCTTTGCGAGAGGTAGTTGGGGCAGAGGTTGTAGTCACAGTACATGTCTCTTTTTCACTGGCTGACCTTTCCAAAATTGAGGAGCATTTAGGTGATTTCTCAGCTAATTCTACCATATACATAAAGGTATTTAGATATCTTTGTCAGGCCTATCACTTAACATGGCATGACCTCCAGGTGATCCTAACTTCTACCCTAAACCCTGAGGAGCAAAAGTGCATCTTAGTGGCCGCCAGGCATCAAGACAACCAATTACATTTAACTGATGCTGCCATTCTACTAGAGGAGCAAGCAGTCCCCTCAGCAGACCCAGACTGGGACTACCAAGTAGGCCAGCCTGGGCGCCGTAGGCGAGACATACTGGTCCATTGTTTGTTGGGTGGTATGCAAGCAGCCTCAATCAAAACTGTAAATTTTAACAAATTAAAAGAACCGGAAGAAAATCCAGCCGCATTCTTAAATAGGCTGAGGTTCTAACACAATATACCCAGTTACATTCGGCCTCACCCACAGGGGCCACCATTTTGGCGTCTTATTTCATTTCTCAATCAGCTCCTGACATTCGTAAAAAAAAAAACTTCAAAAGGTAGAGGATGGTCCTCAGACACCAATACAAGACCCAGTTAAATTAGCCTTTAAGGTCTATAACTCCAGAGAGGACACGGCTGAAGCACAGCAACAGGCTTGGCTTGAACAGAAGGTTCAGCTCCTAGCAGCAGCTTTACAGCCCAGTCGTAACCACAGGCCAGAGAGCACAAACCCCGCGGATTCCAAGGCTACAAAAGGAGCCTGCTATTAGTGCGGCAAGGCAGGACACTACGCCAACAGGTGTCTGCAAGGTCCCCGAGCCCCAATGCAGTCTTGCTATAAGTGCAAGGCATCAGGACATTAGGCCAGTGAATGTCCCAACCCTCGTCCACCAGCAACACCCTGCCCTGCTTGCCAGCAGGGAGGACACTGGAAGTCTGATTGCCCCACCCAGAGAACAGGTGCCACGTCTCCACGTGACCCCCTTTCCCAGGATACTAGGAGCTCCTTCCAGCTCCTAAATCTGGACAATGACAACAGAAGGTGCCGAGACTCTGGGACCCCCATCACCCTCGCCGAGCTGTGGGTAACTCTCCTGGTAGCGGGTAAGACAATTAATTTTTTAATCAACAGCGAGGCTACCTATTCTGTTTTGTCATCCTTCTCTGGACCTAGCCTTCCATCCAATATCTCTGTAGTAGGAGTAGACGGAAAGCCATCCACTCCACAAAAACTCCACTTCTTAATTGCTGCCTGGCCAACAACTACTTTGCGCACTCGTTCCTCATTCCCAGCTAAAAATGGCTCCTACTGAAAGCAATCAGTGGAAATCAGTTTGGTTTTCCCCCACTGACCTCAAACTTACTAAATTTTCTTAACTATCTCATATTCCCCAGCCTTGCCAGGACCATCCTTCTGGGTTTTGCCCATATTCCAACAAATGCTTCCATTCCTCTTTCCTATACTAATACTGTGCCTTATTTTATTCTTCATCTGTGCATCAAAATACCAACCATAGGCCCCAAACTTAATGATGCTGGTTAACAGCAGGAAATAAGTAGACAGACGATGGGGCCCCTTATCACTATTACCAATAAAAGGTTGGACTGTTTGGACGAAAGGAGGTAAGATGGCGCACTTACGGGTTCTTTATCACCAACTTTTCCAAGCGTGCGAAAATGCAGCCGGTGCCCGGAAAGGTGCAGACCTACTGGGCATGCGCCAAGTGACGTCAATCCATAGAGACCAAGATTTACCTGGTCACACCTGTGGAACGCCCCCCAACACGCCCGTGCACCGACTATTGCCCTTCCACTCCAAGAAAAGCCGCTCCCAGCAGAGCATGGCGTGGACTTCCCAGCCTCCCCACACCCATCAGGACTGCAGGAGCTCCGTCTGAGAACTCCACGGGCGACTCTGTTGGCCTCCTTTGCGCGAGGCTGACAGACCACTCTCTACACACCTACTTCCCTGAAGCTAGGTGACCAAAATTAATTTGCAGTTGTGCTACCCTTGCCTGCTCTCTGGTTTTTTTTTGCCCGCTCTGGTGGTCTTTAGAAAAACAAATCAATTTCCTTTTTCACCGTAAGGCTCAAACTGCACCCGAATGTCCCATCACATGCTAAACATACACAGGATTATAAAACTACTCAAGGTAAGGAGAGGCTTACTTAAGCGAGAGGAATTAATACGACACAGAGTAGTTTCACAGAAAACTTCCTTCTGGATTTTACCTGAGGATATTTCTTTCTCCATGTTCTAACGATTGTTCCCAAATGTTGTTCTCAGATTCCACAAAAACAGTGATTTCAATCTGCTCAATCCAAAGAATGGTTTAAATCTAGGAGTCGAATACACACATCACAAAGGAGTTGCTTAGAAAGTTACTCGGCAGGTTTCACCAGAAGATGTTTCCTTGCTCACCACAGGACTCCGGGTGTCACTAAATATCCCTTCACACATTCTTCAAAGACAATTTCAAAACGGGCAACATAGAGTAAGCATTAATTCTGTAAAGTGAATGCATATATCAGAGAGCAGATTCTTGGAACGCTTCTTTCTCGATTTTATTGCAGTCTACGTCACTATTTGCTATACTCCACAGTGCACTCTGAAATATCACATTTTCGGTTACACAGGCACAGTGTTTAAACACTGCCTTGTGAGAAAAGAGGTATAACTCGCTGAGCGGAATGCATTCATCACAAGTAGTTTCTAAGAAAGCTTCTATCCAGTTTTCATCTGAAAATATCTCCTCTTTCACCTTAGGATTGAATGTCCTCCTGAATGTCCCTATGCGAATTCATGCATGACGGAGTTTCCAAACTGCATAATATAAGAAAGGTTTGAAATATGCTAGATGAATAGATATATCTAACACGAAGCAGTTTCACAGAAATCTTCTTTCTAGTTTTGTCTGAGGATATTTCCTTTTTCACCATAGCCGTCCCTATACTCCCAAATGTCTCTTGGTAGCTTTTCCTTCAAAAGGGATTCCGGAATCCTCTAAAAGAAGAAAGGTATATTTCTGTGAGTGGAATGTACACGTCACATATCAGCTCCACAGAAAGCTTCTCCCCAGTTTTTATCTGAAGAGGTTTCCTTTCTCACCATAGCCCTCAAATTGCTGCTGAATATCCTTTCGCAGTCTAAACTAAAACAGTGTTATGATACTGCTCAATGAAAAGAGAAGCTTAACTGTGTGAGTGGAATTCAGTCACACAGAGCAGGTTCACAGAAAGCATCCTTCTGGTTTCTCTCTGAGGTTATTTCTTTTTCAGGATATTCTAAAGAGCGTCTCCAAATATCCTTTCTCAGATTCCCCAGAAACAGTGATTTCAAACTGCTCAATTCAAAGAATGATTTACCACTTGAGATGAACACAAACATCACAAAACGGTTGTGCGGAAAGCTTCTCTCCAATTTTCGATGGGAGACATTTACTTTCATGACACAGGCCTCCGGTTACGACTTGGTATCCCTTCACAGAACCCTCAGAGGCCGACTTTCAAACTGGGAAATGTAGAGTAAGCTTTAGCCCTCTGAAAAGAATGGGCATGTCAGAGAGCAGTTTCTTCGAGTGTTTCTTTCTGTTTTTCATTGGACGACATTTCACTTTTTGCCGTATTCTTCAATGTGCTCCGATTATCACTCTTTTGGTTTTACAGGAACAGTGTTCAAACTGTGCCTGATGAGAAGAACATTAAAACTCCCTGAGTGGAATGCACACATCACCAAGCAGTTTCTCAGAATGCTTCTCTCCAGCTTTCTGAGACCATAGGCCCATATGTGATCCCAAATATCCCTTCGTGGATCCATCCACGAGGGAGTTTCCAAGTTGCATAATGTAAAGAAAGTCAGCAATATGAGAAGAATAAACGTAGAATAAAGCAAATTCACAAAAAGCTTCTTTCCGGTTTTTATCTGAAGATTGTTCCTTTTTCACCATAGTCTTGAGTGTGCTCATGAAAGTCCCTTCGTGGATCCGTCCATGACGGTTTTTAAGCTGTGTCATGTAAGGAAACCTTTATCTATGTGAGATGATTACAGACATCACAGAGTAGTTTCCTAGAAAGCCTCCTTCCAGGTTTTGTCTGAGGCTAGTTCCCTTTTCATCATCAGCATCAACATGTTCCCGAATATCACTTGGTACCTGTTTCTCCAAAAGGGTTTCCCCGACGCTGTATGGGAAGAGAGGTATAACACTGTGAGTGGAATGCAGACATCACAAAGCAGTTTTTCGGAAAGCTTCTCTCCAGTTTCGGTCTGAACATATTTCCTTTTTCACCGTAAGCCTCAAATTGCTCCCGAATGTCCCATCACAGGCTAAACATACACAGGGTTATAAAACTACTCAATGTAAGGAGAGGCTTAACTAAGCGAGAGGAATTAAGACGACACAGAGTAGGTGCACAGAAAGCTTCATTCTGAAGGATACCTGAGGATACTTCTTTCTCAAGGATCTAAGGATCGTTCCCAAATGTCCTTCCTCTGATTCCACAAAAACAATGAATTGAATCTGGTCAATCCAGAGAATGGTGTAAATCGATGAGAGGGATACACACATTGCAAAGCAGTTTCTTAGAAAGTTACTCTGCAGGTTTCATCGGAAGATGTTTCCTTGCTCACCACAAGCCTCCGGGTGTCACAAAATATCCCTTCACAGATTCTTCAAAGACAGAATTTGAAACTGGGGAACATATAGTTAGCATAAATTCTATGAAGTGAATGCACATATAGGAGAGCAGATTCTTGGAATGCTTCTTTCTATATTTTATTGCAGTGTATTTCACTATTTGCCATAGTCCTCAAGCGCTCTGATATATCACTTTTTTGGTTACACAGGAACAGTGTTTAAACACTGCCTTGTGAGAAAAGGGGCATAACTCCCTGAGCGGAATGCATACATCACAAGTAGTTTTTTCAGAATGTTTCTATCCAGTTTTTATCTGAAGATATATCCTCTTTCACCGAAGGCCAGAATGTGCTGCAGAATGTCTCTTCCCGGATCATTTCATGACCGAGTTTCCACACTGCGTATTATTAGAATGGTTTGAGTTATGCAAGACGAATGGATATATCTAACGCGAGGCTGTTTCACAGTAAATTTCTTTCCAAATTTGTCTGAAAATAATTCCTTTTTCACCATAGCAGTGTCTATAGTCCCGATATCTCTTGGTAGCTTTTTCTCCAAAAGGGATTCCGGAATCCTCTAGGAGAAGAAAGGTATATTTCTGTGAGTGGAATACACACGTCACAAAACAGTTCCTCGGAAAGCTTCTCTCCAGTTTCGGTCTGAAAATATTTCCTTTTTCACTGTAAGCCTCAAAGTGCTCCCGAATGTCCCATCACATGCTAAACATACACAGGGTTATAAAACTACTCAACGTAAGGAGAGGCTTAACTAAGCAAGAGGAATTAAGACGACACAAAATAATTTCAGAGAAAGCTTCCTTTTGAATTTTACCTGAGGATATTTCTCCATGTTCTAAGGATCACTTCCAAATGTCCTACTTCAGATTCCACAAAAACAGTGATTTCAATCTGTTCAATCCAAAGAAGGGTTTAAATCTATGAGACGAATACACACATCACAAAGCAGTTGCTCAGAAAGTTACTCTGCAGGTTTGATCTGAAGCTGTTTCCTTGCTCACCACAGGCCTCCGTGGGTCACTAAATATGCCTACACAGAATTTTCAAAGACAGAATTTCGAAAATGGGCAACATAGAGTAAGCATAAATTCTGTGAAGTGAATGCATATATCAGAGAGCAGATATTGGAACGCTTCTTTCTCGATTTTATTTCAGTATATATCACTGTTTGCCGTTGTCCTCAATGCGCTCTGAAATATCACATTTTCGGTTACACAGGAGCAGTGTTTAAACACTGCCTTGTGATAAAGGAGGAATAACTAACTGAGCGGAATGCATGCATCACAAGTAGTTTCTATCAAATCTTTTATCCAGTTTTTATCTGAAGATATATCCTCTTTCACCGTAAGCCTGAATGTGCTCTCGAATGTCCCTTCACGTATTCATGCATGACGGACTTTCCAAACTGCATAATATAAGAAAGGTTTGAACTATGCGAGATGAGTAGATATATCTAACATGAAATAGTTTCACCGGAGTCTTCTTTCCAGCTTTTCTGAGGATATTTTATTTTTCACCATAGCCATCCCTATATTTGCGACGTCTCTTGGTAGCTTTTCCTCCGAAAGGGATTCCAGAATCCTCTAGGAGAAGAAAGGTATATTTCTATGAGTGGAATGCACAGGTCACAAAGCAGTTCCTCGGAAAGCTTCTCTCCAGTTTCCCTCTGAACATATTTACTTTCTCCCCAAAAGCCTCAAAGTGCTTCCAAGTGTCCCATCACACGCTAAGCATACACAGGGTTATCAAACTACTCACCATAAGGAGAGGCTTAACTAAGTGAGAGGATTTAAGACAACAGAGTGTAGTTTCACAGAAAGCTTCATTCTGGATTTTACCTGAGGATATTTCTTTCTCCATGTTCTAAGGATATTTCCCAAATGTTCTTCCTCAGATTCCACAAAAACAGTGATTACAATCCGCTCAATCCAAATAACGATTTAAATCTAGGAGACGAATACACACATCACAAAGCAGTTGCTCAGAAAGTTGCTCTGCAGGTTTCATTGGAAGATATTTCTTTGCTCACCACAAGCCTCCAGGCGTCATTGAATATCCCTTCACAGATTCTTCAAAGACAGAATTTCAAAAATGGTCAATGTAGAGTAAGGATAAATTCTGTGAAGTAAATGCACATATCAGAGAAGAGATTCTTGGAACGCTTCTTTCTTGATGTTATTGAAGTATATTCCACTATTTGTCATAGTCCTCACTGCGTTCTGAAATATCAGTTTTTGGTTACACAGGAATAGTGTTCAAACACTGCTTTGTGAGAAAAGTGGTATAACTCCCTGAGCAGAGTGCTTACATCACAAATAATTTCTCGGAAAGTTTGTATCCAGTTTTTATCTGAAGATATCTCCTCTTTCTCCGTAGGCCTGAGTGTGCTCCCAAATGTCCCTTCGCGGATTCGTGCATGATGTAGTTTCCAAACTGCATATTAAAAGAAAGGTTTGAACTATGCGACATGAATAGATATCTCTAACACTTAGCAGGTTCACAGAAATCTTCTTTCCAGGTTTGTCTGACGATATTATCTTTTTCACCATAACCACCCCTATACTCCCGAATGACTCTTGGTAACTTTTTCTCCAAGAGGGATTCCGGAATTGTCTAGGAGAAGAAAGGTATATTTCTGTGAGTGGAATGCACACATCACAAAGCAGCTCCTCAGAAAGCTTCTCTCCAGTTTCTATCTGAAGACGTTTCCTTTCTCACCGTAACCCTCAAATGGCTCCTGAATATCCCTTCGCAGTCTAAACAAAAACAGTGTTATGATGCTGCTCAAGGAAAAGAGAACCTTAACTGTGTGCATGGAATTCACGTGAAACACAGCAGGTTCACAGAAAGGTTCCTTCTGGTTTCTCTCTGAGGTTATGTCTTTTTCAGGATATTTTAAAGAGCATCTCCAAATGTCCTTTCTCATATTCCACAGAAACAGTGATTTCAAACTGCTCAATCCAAAGAATATTTTAACTCTTTGAGATGAACACAAACATCACAAAAGGGTTGCGCAGAAAGCTTCTCTCCAATTTTCGATGGGAGACATTTCGTTGCGTGACATAGTCCTCCAGTTGCCACTTACTATCCCTTCACAGAAGCCTCAGAGGCCGACTTTCAAACTGGGAAATGTAGAGTAAGCTTTATCCCTGTGTAAAGAGTGGGCATGTCAGAGAGCAGTTTCTTTGAGTTCTTCTTTCTGTTTTTTATTGGACGACATTTCACTTTTTGCCATTGTCTTTCCTGTGTTCCGAATATCACTCTTTTTGTTTTTCAGGAACAGTGTTCAAACTGCCTTATGAGAAGAACATTAAAACTCCCTGAGTGGAGTGCACACATCACCAAGCATATTCTCAGGAAGCTTCTCTTCAGTTTTTATCTGACTCTATTTCCTATTTGACCATAGACCCGAATGTGATCCCAAATGTCCCTTCGTGGATCCATCCACGAGGGAGTTTCCAAGCTATGTAGTGTAAAGAAAGCTTCATCTATGTGAAACCGACAAAGTGATATTCTGGAACGCATTGACAACTATGGTGAATAGTGAAATATATTGAAATAAAATCGAGGAAGAAGCTTTCCAACAATCTCATCTCTGATGTGTGCGTTCCCTTCACAGAGTTAATGCTTACTCTATGTTGCCCATTTGCAAAACTCTGCCTTTGAAGAATCTGTGAATGGATATTTAGTGATGCCCGGAGGCTTGTGGTGAGCGAGGAAAAGTTTTCCGATGAAACCTGCAGAGAAACTTTCTGAGCAACTGCTTTGCAATGTGTGTATTCGTATCATAGAGTTAAAGCATTCATTGGATTGAGCAGCTGGAAATCACGGTTTTTGTTGAATTTGAGGAAGGACATTTGGGAACGATCTTTAGAATATGGAGAAGGAAATATCCTCAGGAAAAATCCAGAAGGAAGCTTCCTGTGAAACTGCTCTGGGTCGTCCTAATTCCTCTCACTCAATAAGTCTCTCTTTTCATTGAGCAGTTTTCCAGCCCTGTGTATGTTTAGCATGTGATGGGATATTCGTTAGCACTTTCAGACTAACGGTGAAAAAGGAAATATGTTCAGACCAAAATTGGAAACAAACTTTCCAAGGAAGTGCTTTGTGATGTGTGCATTCTAGTCACAGTTCTATACCTATTCTAGTCAGAGTTTTATACCTCTATGGTGAAATGGGAAATAGCCTCAGACAAAAACTGGAATAAAGCTTTCTAGGAAACTACTCTGTGATATCTAATCATCTCACATAGAAAAAGTTTTCTTTACATTTCACACCTTGGAAACTATCATGGACGGTTCCACGAAGGGACACATTCTGGACTACTGTGAAAAAGGAAATATCTCCAGACAAAAACTCGAAGGAAGATATCTGTGAATCTGCTGTTTGCTATGTTTTTCATCTCACAGAGATGAAGGTTTCTTTACATTATGCATCTTGGAATATCCCTCGTGGATGTTTGGGATCACATTCAGGCTTACGCTGAAATAAGATATATAGTCACATAAAATCGGGAGAAAAGCTTTCTGAGAAACTGCTTGGTGATGTCTGTATTCAACTCAGAAAGTTATAACTTTCTTCTCATTAGGCACAGGTTGAACACAGTTCCTGTAAAACCAAAAGACTGATATTGGGTGCACATTGAAGACTATGGAAGCTTACTCTACATTTCCCAGTTTGAAAGTCGGTCTTTGAGGGTTCTGCGAAGGGATAGTAAGTGGTGACCGGAGGCCTCTGTGAGGCAAGGAAATGTCTTCCATCGAAAATCGCAGGGAAGCGTTCTGTGTAACTCTTTTTTGATGTTTATATTCATCTCATAGAGATAAATCATTCTTTGGATTGAGCTGTTTGAAATCACTCTTTTTGTATAATCTGAGAAAGAAATTTGGAAACGCTCTTTAGAATATCCTGAAAAAGAAATAACCTCAGAGAGAAACCAGAAGGAAGCTTTTTGTGAAACTTCTCCATATCACGTGAATTTCGCTCACACAGTGAAGCTTCTCTTTTCATTTAGCTGTATCATAACACTGTTTTTGTTGAGTCTGTGAAGGGATATTCTAGAGGGCTTTGAGGCTTACGGTGAGAAAGGAAAAGACTTCAGATAGAAACTGGAGAGAAGCTTTCTGAGGAGCTGCTTTGTGACGTGTGCATTCCACTCACAGAAATATACCTTTCTTCTCCTAGAGGATTCCAGAATCCCTTTTGGAGGAAAAGCTACCAAGATATATTCGGGAGTATAGCGACGACTACGGTGAAAAAGGTAATATCCTCAGACAAAAGTGGAAAGAAGATTTCTGTGAAACTGCTTGGTGTTAGATATATTCATTTGTCATGCATAGTTACAACTTTAACTATATTACGCAGTTTGGAAACTTCGTCATGCACAGATCCACAAAGGGACGTTCGGAGGTACATTCAGGCCTACAGTGAAAGAGGAGATATCTTCAGATAAAAACTGGATTGAAGCTTTCTGAGAAACTACTTTGTGATGTATGCATTCCACTCAGAGGGTTATACCTCTTTTCTCACAAGGCAGTGTTTGAACACCGTTCCTGTGAAACGGAAAAAGTGATATTTCGGAACGCATTGGGGACTATGGCGAATAGTGAAATATATTGAAATAAAATCGAGGAAGAAGCGTTCCAAGAATCTTCTCTCTGATATGTGCACTCACTTCACAGAGTTAATGCTTACTCTATGTTGCCCAGTTTTGAAACTCTGTCTTTGAAGAATCTGTGAAGGGATATTTCGTGACACCCGGAGGCTTGTGGTGAGTGAGGAAACGCCTTCTGATGAAACCTGCAGAGAAACGTTCTGAGCCACTGCTTTGTGATGTGTGTATTCGACTCATAGTGATAAACTGTACTTTGGATTGTGCAGTTTAACATCACAGTGTTTGTGGAATCTGAGGAAGGACATTTGTGAACGATTTTTAGAATATGGAGAACGAAATATCCTTAGGAAAATCACAGAAGGAAGCTTTCTGTGAAACTGCTCTTTGTCATCTTTATTACTCTCGCTTCATTAAGCTTCTCTTTCATTGAGCATTTTTCTACCCCGAGTATGTTTAGCGTGTGATGGGATATTTGGGAGCACTTAGAGGCTAACGGTGAAAAAGGAAATTTGTTCAGCCCAAAATTGGAGAGGAAGTTTCTGAGGAACTGCTTTGTGATGTGTGCTCTAAAATCACAGTTTTATACCTCTCTTGTCATATAGTGTCAGGGAATTACTTTTGGGGAAACAGGTACCAAGTGATATTCTGGAGCATGTTGATGCCAATGGTGAAAAAGGAAATAGCCTCAGAAAAACCTGGAAATAAGCTCTATAGGAAACTACTCTGTGATATGTGTAATCCTCTAGATAAATGTATCTTTAACTACATAGATAAAGCTTTCTTCACATTACGCAGCTTGGAAACTGTCATGGACAGATCCACGAAGGGAACTTCGAGAGCACAATCTGGTCTATGGTGAAAAAGGAAATATCTTCAGATAAAAACTGGAAAGAAGCTCTCTATGAATCTGCTTTTTGCTATGTTTATTCATCTCACATAAGTGAAGCTTTCTTTACATTATGCAGCTTGGAAACACCCTCGTGGATGGATCCATGAAGGGATATTTGAGATCACATTCTGGCCTATGGTGAAATAGGAAATATAGTCAGATAAAAAATGGAGAAAAGCTTTCTGAGAAATTACTTGGTGATGTGTGCATTCCACTCAGGGAGTTTTAATGTTCTTCTCATAAAGCACAGTTTGAACACTGTATCTGTAAAACCAAAACAGTGATATTTGGAACACATTGAAGACTATGGCAAAAAGTGGAATGTCGTCCAATAAAAAACAGAAAGAAGCACTTGAAGAAAATGCTCTCTGACATGCCCATTCTTTTCACAGGGTTAAAGCTTACTCTACATTTCCCAGTTTGAAAGTTGGCGCCTGAGGATTCTGCAAAGGGATAGTAAGTGGCAACTGGAGGCCTGTATCGGAAATATGTTCCTACTCATATAGCGTCGGGGAAACCCTTTTGAGAAACAGGTACCAAGTGATATTCAGGAGCATGTTCATGCCAATGGGGAAAAGGGAAATAGCCTCAGAGAAAAACAGGAAAGAAACATTCTGGAAAACTACTCTGTGACATGTGTAATCATCTCACATAGATAAAGCTTTCTTTACATTACGCAGCAAGGAAACTGTCATGTATGCATACACGAAGGGATCTTTGGAAGCACATTCTGGACTATGGTGAAAAAGAAAATATCTTCAGATAAAAACTAGAAGGAAGCTTCTGTGAATCTGCTTTTTGCTATGTTTAGTCATCTCACAAAAATGAACCATTCTTTACATTACGCAGCTTGGAAACTCCCTCTTGGATGGATCAGAGAAAGGATATTTGGGATCACATTTGGGCCAATGGTGAAATAGTAAATATATTCACATAAAAACTGGATAGAAGCTTTCTGAGAAACCGCTTTGTGATGTGTGCATTCCACTCAGAAAGTTATAACTTTCTTCTCATAAGGCACAGTTTGAAAATTGTTCCTATAAAACCAAAAGAGTGATATTAGGAGCACATTGAAGAAAAAGGCAAAAAGTAAAATGTCGTCCAATAAAAAACTGAAAGAAACACTCAAAGAAACTGCTCTCTGACATGTCCATTCTTTTCACAGGGTTACAGCTTACTCTACAATTCCCAGTTTGAAAGTCAGTCTTTCAGCTTTCTGCGAAGAGATTGTAAGTGGAGACCGGAGGCCTGTGTCAGCAAGGAAATGTCTTCCACCAAAAATCAGAGGGAAGATTTCTGCGCAACTCTTCTGTGATGTTTGTATTCATCTCATAGAGTTAAATCATTCTTCAGTTTGAGCAGTTTGAAATCACTGTTTCTGTGGAATCTGCGAAAGGACATTTGGAAATGCTCTTTAGAATATCCGGAAAAAGAAATAAACTCAGAGAGAAACCAGAAGGAAGCTTTTGTGAAACTGCTTTGTGTCACATGAATTCTGCTCACACAGTTAAGCTTCTCTATTCCTTGAGCTGTATCATAACACAGTTTTTGTTCAGTCTGCGAAGGGATATTTTGGAGGGCTTTGAGGCCTATGGCGAGAAAGAAAACTACTTCAGATAGAAACTGGAGAGAAGCTTTCTGAGGTGCTGCTTTGTGACGTATGCATTCCACTCACAGAAATATACCTTTTTTCTCCTATAGGATTCCAGAAGCCCTTTTGGAGAAAAAGCTACCAGGAGATATTAGGGAGTATTGCCATGACTATGGTGAAAAAGGAAATATCCACAGACACAATCTGGAAAGGAGATTTCTGTGAAACTGCTTTGTGTTTAGATATATTTATTCATCTGGCATAGTTAAAAATTTCATTATATTACAAACATTGGAAACTCCGTCATGCACAGATCCGCGAAGGGACATTCGGGAGCACCTTCAGGCCTACCGTGAAAGAGGAGATATCTTCAGATAAAAACTGGATAGAAGTTTTCTGACAAACTAGTTTGTGATGTATGCATTTCACTCAGGGAGTTATACCTCTTTTCCCACAATGCCATGTTTGAACACTGTTCCTCTGAAACCGAAAAAGTGATATTTCGGAATGCATTGAGAACTATGGCAAATAGTGAAATATACTGAAATAAAATCGTGGAAGAAGCATACAAAGATTCTGTTCTATGGTATGTGCATACACTTCACGGTCTTAACGATTACTCTATGTTGCTCAGTTTCGAAACTCTGCCTTTGAAGAATCTGTGAAGGGATATTTAGTGACACCCGGAGGCTTATGGTGAGCGAGGAATCTTCTTTTGATGAAACCTGCAGACAATCGTTCTGAGCAACGCTTTGCGATGTTGTATTCGTCTCCTAGAGTTAAACAATTCTTTGCATTAAGCAGATTGAAATCACTGTTTTTGTGGAATCTGAAGAAGGACATTTGATAACGATCCTTAGAATATGGAGAAAGAAATATCCTCAGGTAAAATCCAGAAGGAAGCTTCCTGTTAAACTGCTCTGTGTCGTCTGAATTCCTCTCACTCAGATAAGCCTCTCTTTTAATTGAGCAGCTTTCTAATCCTGTGTATGTTTAGCATGTGATGGGATATTCGGGAGCACTTTGAGGCTCAAGGTGAAAAAGGAAATATGTTCAGACCGAGACTGGAAAGAAGCTTTCTGAGGAACTGCGTTGTGACCTGTGCATTCCAATCACAGTGTTATATCTGTCTTCCCATAAAGCGGTGGGGAAACCCTTTTGGAGAAACAGGTATCAAGTGATATTGGGAGCATGTTGATGCCGATGGTGAAACGGGAAATAGCCTCAGACAAAAACTGGAAAGAAGCTTTCTAGGAAACTACTCTGTGATATGTGTAATCGTCTCACATAGATAAAGCTTATTTTACATTACGCAGCTTGAAATCTGTCATGGATGGATCCAGGCAGGGACCTTTGGGAACACATTCAGGACTAGGGGAAAAAGGAAATATACTCAGACAAAAACTGGAAAGAAGATTTCTGTTACAGTGCTTTGTGTTAGGTATTTTACCTGTCTCACATAGTGAAAACTAAAATTGTATTACACAGTTTGGAAGCTCCATCATGCACAGAACTGCGAAGGGACATTCGGGAGTATATTCAGGCCTAAGGTGAAAGAGGAGATATCTTCAAATAAAAACTGGATAGAAGCTTTCCGAGAAACTACTTTGTGATATATGCATTCCACTCTCGGAGTTTTACGTCTTTTCTCACAAGGCAGCATTTGAACACTGTTCCTGTGAATGCGAAAAGGTGATATTTCAGAACACATTGAGGACTATGGCGAATAGTGAAATGTACTGAAATAAAATCGAGGAAGAAGCGTTCCAAGAATCTGCTTTCTGATATGTGCATTCAATTCACAGAGTTAATGTTTACTCTGTGTTGCCCAGTTTCAAATCTCTGTCTTTGAAGAACATGTGAAGGGATACTTATTGCCGCCCGGAGGCTTGTGGTTAGCAAGAAAGTGTCTTCCGATGAAACTAGAAGAGAAACGTTCTGAGCAACTGCTTTGCGATGTGTGTATTCGTCTCATAGAGTTAAGCCATTCTTTGGATTGAGCAGCTTGAAATCACTGTTTTTGTGGAATCTAAAGAAGAACATTTTGGAACGTTCCTTAGATTATGGAGAAAGAAATATCCTCAGGTAAAATCCAGTAGGAAGCTTTCTGTGAAAGTCCTCTGTGTCGTCTTAATTTTTCTTGCTCAGTTAAGCCTCCTTTTTCATTGAGCAGTTTTCTAGCCCTGAATATGTTTAGCGTTTAATGGGATCATGTTGATGCCAATGGTGAAAAGGGAAATAGCCTCAGATAAAAACTGGAAGGAAGATTTCTAGGAAACTACTCTGTGATATCTGTAATCATCTCATATAGATAAAGCTTTCTTTACATTACGCAGCTTAGATACTGTCATGGACGGATCCATAAAGGGAGGGTCAGGAGCACATTCAGACTATGGTGAAAAGGGAAGTATCTTCAGTTAAAAACTGGAAAGAAGCTTTCTGTGAATCTGCTTTCTGCTATGTTTATTCATCTGACATAGTTGAAGCTTTCCTTACATTACACAGCTTGGAAAATCCCCCCTGGATGGATTCACATATGGATATTTGGGATCACATTGAAGCCTATGGTGAAGTAGCAAATAAAGTCAGATAAAAACTGGAGAGAAGCTTTCTGAGAAACTGCTTAGTGATGTGTGCATTCCACTCACGGAGTTGTAACTTTCTTCTCATAGGCACAATTTGAACACTGTTCCTGTAAAACCAAAAGAGTGATATTCGGAGCACATTGAAGACTGTGGGAAAAAGTGAAATGTCGTCCAATATAAAACAGAAAGAACCACTCGAAGAAACTGCTGTCTGACATGTCCACTCTTTTCACTTGGTTAAAGCTTACTCTACATTTCCCAGTTAGAAGGTGGTCTTTGAGGTTTCTGTGAAGCGATATTACTTGGTAACCGCAGGTCATTGTCGAGCAAGGAAATGTCCTGTATTGAAAATCGGAGAGAATCTTTCTTCGCAACTCTTTCGTGATGTTTGTTTTCATCTCATAGAGTTATATCATTCTTTGTATAGAGCAGTATGAAATCACTGTTTCCATGGAATCTGAGAAAGGACATTTGGAAACACTCTTTAGAATATCCTGAAAAAGAAATAACCTCAGAGAGAAACCAGAAGGAAGATTTCCGTGAAACTCCTCTGTGTCATGTGAATTCCGCTCACTCATTTAAGCCTCTCTTTTCATTGAGCAGTATCGTAGCACTGTTTTTGTTTTGTCTGCGAAGGGATATTCAGGAGTGCTTTGAGGCTTACGGTGAGAATGGTAACATCTTTAGATAGAAACTGAAGAGAAGATTTCTGAGGAGCTGCTTGGTGCATGTGTTTCCACTCACAGAGATACACTTTTGTTCTCCTAGAGGATTCCGGAATCCCTTTTGTAGAAAAAGCTACAAAAGTCATTCGGGAGTACAGGGACGGTTATGATTAAAAAGGAAATATACTTAGAGAAAAACAGGCAAGAAGATTTTTGAGAAACTGCTTTGTGTTACATATATTTAATAATATCACATAGATAAAACTTGTCTTATATTACGCAGTTTGGAAACTCCGTCAAACACGGATCCTCAAATGGACATTGGGGAGCACATTCAGGCCAATGGTGAAATTCGAGATATCTTCAGATAAAACTGGGTAGACGTTTTCTGAAAAACTCCTTTGTGATATATGCATTCCACTCAGGGAGTTATACCTCTTTTCTCACAAGGCAGCATTTGAAAACTGTTCCTGTGAAACCGAAAAAGTGATATTTCAGAGCGCATTTAGGACTATGGCAAATAGTGAAATATACTCAAATAAAATTGAGGAAGAAGCGTTCCAAGAATCTGCTCTCTGATAAGTGCATTCATTGCACAGAGTTAATGTTTAGTCTACGTTGCCCAGTTTCAAAATTCTGTCTTTGAAATATCTGTGAAGGGATATTTATTGACGCCAGGAAGCTTCTGGTTAGCAAGAAAGCGTCCTCTGACACAACTAGCAGAGAAGGGTTCTGAGCAACTGCTTTGCGATGTATTCCTCTCATAGATTAAAACCACTCCACTGACTGAGCAGCTTGAAATCAGTGTTTTTGTGGAATCTGAGGAAGGACATTTTGGAACGATCCTTAGATTGTGGAGAAAGAAACATACTCAGGAAAAATCCAGTAGGAAGCTTTCTGTGAAAATGCTCTGTGTCATCTTAATTCCTCTCGCTCAGTTGAGCCTCACATTTCACTAAGCCGTTTTCTTGCCCTGTGTATGTTTTGCGTGTGATGGGATATTCAGGAGCACTTTGAGGCTTACGGTGAAAAAGGAAATATGATCATACTGAAACTGGAGGGATGCTTTCGAGGAACTGCTTTGTGACATGTGCATTCCAGTCACAGTGCTATACCTCTCTTCTCCTACAGATTCGGGGAAACCCTTTTGCAGAAACAGGTACCAAGTGATAATCAGGAGCATGTTGATGCCGACGGTGAAAAGCAAAATAGCCTCAGAGAAAAACTGGAAAGAAGGTTTCTAGGAAACTACTCTATGATATCTGTAATCAACTCACAGAGATAAAGCTTTCTTTACATTACACAGCTTGGAAACTGTCATGGACGTATGCACGAAGGGACTTTCCTGAGCACATTCAGGACTATGGTGAAGACGGAAATATCTTCAGATAAAAAGTGGAAAGAAGCCTTTTGTGAATCTGCTTTTTGCTATGTTTATTAATCCCACAGAGATGAAGCTTTCTTTACATTACGCAGCTTGGAAAATTCCTCCTGGACGGATCTCCGAAGGGATATTTGGGATCACATTCGGGCCTACAGTGAAACAGCAAATATAGTCAGATAAAAACTAGAGAGAAGCTTTCTGAGAAACTACTTGGTGTCGTGTGTATTCCACACAAGCAGTTATAACTTTATTCTTATAAGGCACAGTTTGAACACTGTTCTTGTAAAAGGAAAACACTGATATTCAGAGCATATAGAGGACTATGGCAAGAAGTGAAATGTCATCCAATAAAAAACAAAGAAGCACTGGAAGAAACTGCTCTCTGACATCTCCATTCTTTTCACTGGGTTAAAGCTTACTCTACATTTCCCAGTTTGAAAGTCATTCTTTGAGGGTTCTGCAAAGGGATTGCCACTGGTAACCAGAGGACTGAGTGAGTCAAGGAAATATCTTCCATCGAAAATTGGAGAGAAGCTTTCTGGGCAACACTTTTGTGATGTTTGCATTAATCTCAGAGAGTTAAATCATTCTTTGGATTGAGCAGTTTGAAATCACTGCTTCTGTTGAATCTGAGAACGAACATTTGGAACCCTTCTTTAGAATACCTGTAAAAGAAATATTCTCAAAGAGAATCCAGAAGGAATCTTTCTGTGAAACTACTCTGTGTCACGTGAATTTTGCTCACACAGTTTAGCTTCTCTTTTCATTGATCAGTATCATAACGCTGTTTTTGTTTAGTCTGCGAAGGGGTATTCTGGAGCATTTCAAGGCTTACGTTGAGGAAGGAAACATCATCAGACAGAAACTGGAGAACAGCTTTCTGTGGAGCTGCCTTGTGACATGTGCATTCCCCGCACAGAAATTTACCCTTCTTTTCATAATGGATTCCGGAATTCCTTTTGGATAAAGAGCTACCAAGAGACATTTGGGAGTATAGGGATGGATATGGTGAAAAAGGAAATATCCTCAGAAAAAACTGGAAAGAACATTTCTGTGAAACTGCTTTGTGTTACATATACTTATTCATCTTGCAGTTAAAACTTTTCTTATATTACACAGTTTGGAAACTCTGTCATGAACGGATCCACGGAGGGACATTCGGGAGCACATTCAGGCCTATGGTGAAAAAGGAGATATCTTCAGATAAAAACTGGATAGAAGCTTTCTGAGAAGCTCCTTTTGGTGTATGCATTCCACTCAGCGACTTATACCTCTTTTCTCACAAGGCACTGTTTGAACACTGTTCCTCTGAAACCGAAAAAGTGATATTTCAGAACGCATTGAGGACTATGGCGAATAGTGAAATACACTGAAATAAAATCGAGGGAGAAGCGTTCCAAGAATCTGCTCTCTGATATGTGCATTCAATTCACCGAGTTAATGCTTACTCTATGTTGCCCAGTTTTGAAACTCTGTTTTTTGAATGAAGGGATATTTAGTGACGCCCGGAGTCTTGTGGTGAGCCAGGAACGTGTTCCGATGAAACCGGCAGAGAAACGTTCTGAACAACTGCTTTGTGATGTGTGTATTCGTTTCATAGAGTTAAACCATTCTTTGGATTGAGCAGCTTGAAATCACTGTTTTTGTGGAATCTGAGGAAGGACATTTGGGAACGATCCTTAGCATATAGAGAATGTAATATCCTCAGGTAAAATCCAGAAGGAAGCTGATTTGTTTTCCTAAGAGCACCAGAGACAGCACAAAAGAACCAGTGAGTAGGCAAGGCTAAAACAAAAACTGCAAATTTATTCTTTCGTCATTTAGCCTCAGGGAGGAAGGTGTGCAAGGAGAGGTCTGTCAGTCTCTGGCAAAGGAGGCCGAGAGCATCGCCTGCTAGAGCTCTCTGGCAGAGTTCCTGATGCAGTCCCAACAAGAACGGGGGATGACGAACCCTGCGCCGTGCATCTGCCGGGAGCAGCTTTTCTACTAGTGGAAAGGCAATAGGTGGGGTACGGATCTGTCGAGGAGGAGGGGGGCTCCACAGGTGCCACCAGGTAAATCTTGGTCTCTTCGGATTGACATCATCTGGCGCATGCCTGATGGGTCTGCACCTTCCCAGGCGCCAGCTATATTTTCACGCACATGGGAGCAGTTGATGATGAAGAACCCGGAAGTGCGCCATCTTGCCTCTGTTCGTCCAAACAGAAGCTTTCTGTGAAACTGCTCTGTGTCATCTTAATTCCTATTGCTCTCTTAAGCCTGTCTTTTCATTGAGCAGATTTCTGCTTCTCTTTTCAGAGAACAGGATCATAACACTGTTTTTGTTTACTCTGCAAAGGGATATTCAGAAGATATATGCTCTCGAATATCACTTGGTACATGTTGCTCCAAAACGATTTCCCCGACACTGTGTGAGGCGACAATTATAACACTGTGACTGGAATGCACACGTCACAAAGCAGTTTCTCAGAAACCTTCTTTCCAGTTTTCATCTGACTATATATGCTATTTAACCATAGGCCTCAATGTGATCCCAAATATCCCTTCATGAATCCATCCATAAGGGAGCTTCCAAGCTGCGTAATATAAAGAAAGCTTCATCTATGTGAGATGAATAAACATAGAAAAAGCAGATTCATAGAAAACTTCTTTCCAGTTTTTATCTGAAGATATTTCCTTTTTCACCATAGTACAGAATTTGCTCCCGATGGTCCCACCGTGGACCTGTCGAAGACAGTTTCAAACCTGCGTAATGTAAAGAAAGCTTTGTCTATGAGAGATGATTACACTTATCACAGAATAGTTTCCTAGAAAGCTTCCTTCCAGTTTTCGTCTGAGACTATTTCGCTTTTCACCATCAGCATCAACATGCTTCTGAATATCACTTGGTACCTGCTTCCCCAAAAGGGTTTCCCTGACGCTGTATGAGAAGAGAGGTATAACACTGTGAATGGAAAGCACACGTCACAAAGCAGTTCATCGGAAAGCTCCTCTCCAGTTTCGGTATGATTATATTTCCTTTTTCACTGTAAGCCTCAAAGTGCTCCCGAATATCCCATCACAAGCTAAACAAACACAGGGCTAGAAAACTGCTCAATGAAAAGGGAGGCTTAACTGAGTGAGAGGAATTAAGATGACACAGAGCAGTTTCACAGATAGCTTCCTACTGGATTTTTCCTGAGGATATTTCTTTCTCCATATTCTAAGGATCGTTCCCAAATATCCTTCCTCAGATTCCGCAAAAACAGTGATTTCAACTGTTCAATCCAACGAATGATTTAACTCTAGGAGACGAATACACACATCACAAAGCAATTGCTCTGAACGTTTCTCTGCTTGTTTCATCGGAAGACGCTTTCTTGTTAACCACAAGCCTCCGGGCCTCAATAAGTATCCCATCACAGATTCTTCAAAGACAGATTTTCGAACCTGGGCAACACAGGGTAAAAATTAACTCTGTGCAGTGATTGCACATATCAGAGAGCAGATTCCTGGAGCGCTTCTTCATCGATTTTATTTCAGTATGTTTCCCTATTTGCCATAGTCCTAAATGCGTTCTGAAATATCATTTTTTCGGTTTCACAGGAAACGTGTTCAAAGGCTGCCTTCTGAGAATAGAGGTGTAGCTCCCTGAGTGGAATGCATACATCACAAAGTAGTTTCTCAGAAAGCTTCTATCCACTTTTTATTTGAAGATATCACCTCTTTCACCATAGGCCTGAATGTGCTTCCGAATGACCCTTCGCAGATCTGTGCATGTCGGACTTTCCAAACAGTGTAATATAATTAAAGTTTTAACTTTGTGCCATGAATAAATATATCTAAAACAAAGCAGTTTCACAGAAATCTTTCCAGTTTTCGTCTGAGGATATTTCATTTTTCACCAAGTCGTTGCTATACTCCGGAATATCTCTTGGTAGCTTTTTCTCCACAAGGGATTCCAGAATCCTCTAGGAGAAGAAAGGTATATTTCTGTGAGTGGAATGCACATGTCCCAAAGCAGCTCCTCAGAAAGCTTCTCTCCAGTTTCTATCTGAAGACGTTTCCTTTCTCACCATAAGCCTCAAAATCCTCCAGAATATCCCTTCACAGAATAAACAAAAACAGTGTTATGATACATTTCAATGAATAGAAAAGCTTAACTGTGTGAACGGAATTCATGAGACACCGAGCAGTTACACAGAAAGCTTACTTCTGATTTCTCTCTGAGGTTATTTCTTTTTCAAGATATTCTAAAGGGCCCTTCCAAATGTCCTCTCAGATTCCACAGAAACACTGACTTCAAACTGCTCAATCCAAAGAATGATTTAACTCTATGAAATGAATACAAACATCACAAAGCGTTGTGCAGAAAGATTTTCTCCAATTTTCGATAGAAGACATTTCCTTGCCTCACACAGTCCTCCTGTCTCCACTTACTATCCCTTGGTGGAAACCTGAAACACCGACATTCAAACTGGGAAATGTAGAGGAAGCTTTAACCCTGTGAAACGAATGGACATGTCAGAGAGCAGTTTCTTCGTGTGCTTCTTTCTGTTTTTTATTGGATGACATTTCACTTTTTGCATAGTTTTCAATGTGCTCCAAATTACACTCTTTTGGTTTTCAGGAGCAGTGTTCAAACTCTGCCTATTGAGAAGGAAGTTATAACGTCCTGAGTGTAATGCCCACATCACCAAGCAGTTTCTCAGAAAGCTTCTCTCCCATTTTTATCTGACTTTATGTCCTATTTCAGCATAGGCCCGAAAGTGATCCCAAACATA